>NC_041231.1:84053790-84068413 GCF_002837175.3 Physeter macrocephalus
TTTGTGGTACATGGGCCTTTCACTGTTGTGGCCTCTCCCGTTGCAGAGCACAGGCTCCGGACGCGCAGGCTCAGCGGCCATGGCTCACGGGCCCAGCCTCTCCACGGCATGTGGGATCTCCTCGGACCGGGGCACGAACCCGTGTCCCCTGCATCGGCAGGTGGATTCTCAACCACTGTGCCACCAGGGAAGCCCGAGGCTTGTGTTTTATAATCATTTTTTATTAACTTTGGAAGAAGGCGCCTTGGCCCTGGCAGGAGCAAGCCTGGCTTCTTCCCCTCGTCCGGGTCCTGGCTTGGGAATCTCAGTCCTCGGGCTTCTCAGGGCCTCAATTTCCTCACCTGTGCAAACTCAAACGCTCATATGTCTCTTGGAATGTTGTTGAAAGGATTAAATCATATAATAGATATAGAGCACCTGGAAGAGAGCCTGGTCCATAGAATATGCCTGGTAAATGTTACTTTTTTCTCATGACCTTTGTCTAAAGCAATCTCTAATCTCAATGTGGTGTAGTTACAGCATGAGGGACCCTTGATCCCTGATATAGCCATACCTATTTCCTGATACCTGAAGTTCCTTTTTGAAGGGACAAAGCTTTTACTACAGTTAAATATGAGGCATAAAGGACAAACTGTAGAGAGAGGTTACATAAATCTGAGAACTAATTGTGAAGGGGAAGAGGGCTGTGGTTAGAGAATCCAGAAAGAACAGGATCCCAGTCGGCTTCTTGGACAAGGATGGTGGTATGTACAGGGTCCTCCAGCCCAGGGTCTGTCTGTCAGCTCTGCAGGTCCTGAAACACCTCTGTGTAAAGTGCCTTTGGAGGTAACACAACAGGAGGGAGCTTACTTTCGTTAAAAACAAACAAGACAGCGTGTGAAATTGTGTCACATGCTGCAACGTGGATGAACCTTGGGAACATTATGCTAAGTGAAATACACCAGACACAAAAGGACAAACATTGTATGATTCCAATTTTTACCGAACCAAACTTGGGTCCGCTTGCCTGCTCGCAGTAAAGCCAATCTACTGATGCTGGATTGTGGTGAAGGAAAGTGCAGAGTTTATTATAAGGCGCCAGACAAGGAGCCCGGGATAGTTCATGCTCTAAAAGCCCAAACTCCCTGATGGGTTTCAGGGAGGCATTTTTAAAGGCCAGATGAGGGTGGGGTGTCCCAGGGTATGTGATCAACTTGTGTACAATTCTCTGATTGGTTGATGGCAAGGTAATGGTGTCACAGGGGTTAATTAACATTATCAACCCTCAGGCTCCAGTAGGTCTGGGTGTTAAGGGCTCATGGTCATCAGGGAGTAAACTTCTTCCATTTGGTGGGGGTTTTAGCATCTGTAAAACAACTCAGGAAAAATGCATCAGAAACTGTTAGCTAGGTATTTCAGAGAGGAACTAAAGCAGAGGACCTGGGGGAAGGGGCCTGTCTCCGGAAGTCCGGAAGTCCGCATAGGGTTCCGCGCAGTTACACACTACGATGATGTACCTAGAATAGGCAAATTCATGGAGACAGAAAATAGAATAGAGGTCACCAGGGGCTGGGGTAAGGGAGATGGGGAGTTATTATTTAATGGGTACACAGTTTCAGTTTGGGATGATTAAAAATTTCTGGAGATGGATAACGGTGATGGTTGCACTACAGTGTAAATGTGTTTTGTGCCACTGAAATGTACACTTAAAAATGGTTAAAACAGTAAATTTTAAGTCATGCATATTTTACCACAATAAAACACACATAAGAGACATATATACAAACCAGAGATATCTGTTATTTTACAAGAAGAAAATAATTTCCAGGAGGACCAGAATGCTCCTGATAGCCAGCCAACACACCCTTAACCCTGGAGAAAAATCTACAAGGGAAGCTGTGATGGACTTAGAGAATGAACTTATGGTTACCAGGGGGGAAAGGGTGGAGGGAAGGGATAGTTAGGGAGTTTGGGATTGACATGTACACACTGCTATTAAAAACGGATAACCAGGGGCTTCCCTGGTGGCACAGTGGTTGAGAGTCCGCCTGCCGATGCAGGGGACACGGGTTCGTGCCCCGGCCCGGGAAGATCCCACATGCCGCGGAGCGGCTGGGCCCGTGAGCCATGGCCGCTGAGCCTGCGCGTCCGGAGCCTGTGCTCCGCGACGGGAGAGGCCACAGCAGTGAGAGGCCCGCGTTCCGCAAAAAAAAAAAAAAAAAAATTAAAAAAATAAATAAATAACAAACGGATAACCATCAAGGACCTACTGTAGGAACTCTGCTCAATGCTATGTGGCAGCCCGGATGGGAGCGGAGTTATGGGGAGAACGGATACATGTATATGTATGGCTGAGTCGCTTTGCAAGTGCATAGCGTTGTTAATTGGCTATACTCCAATATAAAATATAAAAAGTAAAAAAAAACAAAAAGAGAGAAGCTGTGATGAACACAGAAGCGATGCTAGGAAACTGGGGTGATGTTGAAAGCTGACTTGACTCATGAAACTATTAACTCAAGATCCACCATCAGTGCCCCCAGGGCAACTTCCCAACCTTTCACAAACTGGCAGAGAGAAGAAATGGCAATACTTGTAAGCCCTGGGGGCAATCTACCAGACTGCTCCAGCTGCAACCCATCCAGGACACACAGGTGGGAAAGCTCTGCGTTAGGGGCCCCAGAATATTCCTGTTCAAGTACTAGAACAGTCTGCAAATTCCTGCCCTTTGGGAAAACTGCCAGTTGAATTACAGCTTACTGTTACTTACTTCGGGATCCAAGTTCTGGTTGAGCCACTCGTTAGCTTGTGATCTTAGACAAATGTGGCTCCTCTCTCGAGTTTGTCCCATACCTCAAACCAGGATGTAATCCCTGCTGGCCGCACACCACAGTGGGAGCTTAGCCTGTGGGGTAAGGGCCCTGCTGAGCCTCACTTTCCCTCTCCGTAAACTGGGGAGCTGTGGACCTGTGGGGTTCTGTCTGCCCAGCACCTCTCCTTTTTCTCCGGGTAACACCAGCTCCACTCCTCTGAGGAAGCTCTCTTGCCCCCTCCACCTGGTTCCACTGTGGCTGTAGCAGTGCCCCAGGACCACCCTAGTCAAGGATAAGCCAACCACAGAACAAGGAAGAGACTGAGGCCAACACAAAGGAGATGTGGGCAGTCCTGATGGTCTGAAGTCCCTGAATTCACACCTGCTCTTTCAAACATATGTGCAAATAAACCCCTTCCTTCTTCAAAAGCAACAACCACAACTCGCCAACCACCCTCCACTCCCCCACCCGAAAAATAAAAAACGGAAACCAAAAGCCAACCCCTCTCTCCCAATTTTGCTTCGGGCTGGTGACCAAGTGGGAGGGACCATCTCTGACTTGTTCTTAACTTTCCTCTCTCTGGCCCTGTGCCGAGAAGCTCATACAGCAAACACAAGATTTGATGTCCAGGGTAGAGTTCAAAGGGATGATTAAATATCAACATCAAGTTAGGAGGGGCCATTATGGGGCCCCTGCCTAGGTTTTAATTCTTTGTATGCCGAGGCCCAAACAAACAAACAAAAATAGGCTTTAACTGAAATAGGGGAGATTCATAGTCACCTAGAAGAAAAATTCTCATTTGTCAGAGTTCCAAACTCCAGAAATGGGAGAGCAAGGCTCGTACCAGGAGCTCCATCCCAGCATCTCCTGGAAGAGAGGACCAGGACCCGCAAGGCCCCACCCTCCATCTCAGTGGGCAGTTTGAGCTGACAGCCTTCACTTGCTCTTCTCTTTGTGTCCAAAGCTGACTCCCCGGTGTCAGAAGAGGAAAAGTGGGAACTTGAATGTTGCTGGGGGCCATTGGGATCTCTGAGGCTCACTTCCTTGGGCACCCAGAGTTACCCTACTAGCTTGTGTAGCAGGTCCTGGGCCCAAAGAGAACCCTATAGGGAAGGACGAAGCGATTAGGACTCTTATAGTAAAGACAGCAAGTTGCACTTAATGGGATTATCGGGCAACGAAAACTGCTGGGGCTTTAGGGAGCTGTGCCTTTGTCAGTGCCTTTGGGGTGTGTGCCAGGCTGGGGTCAGACCTAGGGCTTGTGTTCAAAACCCATGAAGCAGAACAAGGCAAATCTGGCGTAGAGCTTTGGGAACTCAACCAGGAGGTGCTCGGCTTCTCAAGGGAGGTGCTGGGGCAAAGAGTGAGGGAGGACCCAGGAAGTAGTTGTTTTTGAAAACAATCCAAGGAGGAAAGGATTTTATCTTTCACTGTAAAACCCTTCCACACTGTTTGAATTGTTTATCAAGACCATGTGATGATACTGAAAAGAAACTGGTTTATAGTTTTGAATCATCTCCAAACAATTTTTTTCTTTTTCCACTTAATTTCTATCAGGTCAGACTCTTGGCTTTGGTGAAAGTCAGAGGAAGAAGTCATCCCACACAGAGTGGGCCGGGTTTCCTCTGAGACACCATCCCTCTCTCTCTTCTTCACCATCTTTTGGCCATGGCTGTGCAGGTGGGGCTGTTTGTTAAATGCAATCCCCAGGCTGGGCTTTGACTGACTCGAGCTCAGGCCTTACGGGGCAAGGGGTGCTGACTGGCCTGGGTTGTCCTAACTGATGATCAGTCCATCTGTCCTCTGAATGGGGAGGAGGAATTGATGGGACAGGGTACAGCATAAGGAAGGTCATGCCCCACCGTGGTCCTGAAGAAGCAGCATGAAGTCTGGTGGGTCATTAAGTCATTTCACAAGTAAGGCCATGAACCTGGATATATGCTCAGAAACTGATCCAGTGCGTAGCCTGGGCGGGACCTCCCAGCAGCAGCTTAGAGTGGTAAAGTTGTGTACCCCAAGCCATTGGCAGGGGCCCTGCTCCAGACCAGAGACCCCCCAGGAGGAGCCACAGTTGGGCCTGGAACATCACCCTGAATAGCTCTCCATCCCTCGCCAAACAGAGCCCTGACGGGGGCCGAGTTCCAAATTTCACGGCTTTAGAACATAATAGTTATCGCTCAAAGAATGTATATCAAGGCTAGGGAATCTTTGGGTCAATTTGTATAAATATTCTTCAGTTATATCTAATCTCAGTGTTACTTGGAATTGTTCGACCAAAGCAAAACCTAGCCTCAGGTGTCTCTGTTAAGTGGAATACGGTTGTCTTAATTGTCCAAGTTTTTTTCAGAGTTGCAAAATGATGTTTCCCGGACACTCTCTGTCTCCCATGCTTCCTCTTAGGATTTACTGGTGTCAGCCATTATCTTACTCCTGATTTGTCATTTGCCACTTTTTTTCTATCCCAAATACTCAGCATCACTGTGGGTGTCGGAGAGATCCTGCCGCCTGAAATCTCTCCTTACTCTTACCTCGATGGTCCTGGTCTCGATGCAGACAGCAAGAACAGTGCCCTCTGTAGGCCACTGCCGGAAATATATCAGCCTCCTCTTTACACAGAACAGTGATTTCGTAATCACTGTAACCATCAACCACAGTTGACGAGCTTAAAAAAATTTTCACATATCAGAATATTTTTTAAAATAAATTTATTTATTTATTTATATTTGGCTGCATTGGGTCTTTGTTGCTGCACGCGGGCTTTCTCTAGTTGCGCTGAGCAGGGTCTACTCTTGGTTGCGATGCGCGGGCTTCTCATTGCAGTGGCTTCTCTTGTTGCAGAGCCCGGGCTCTAGGCTCACGGGCTCTAGAACGCAGGCTCAGGAGTTGTGGCGCACTGGCTTAGCTGCTCTGTGGCATGTGGGATCTTCCCGGGCCAGGGATCGAACCCATGTCCCCTGTGTTGGCAGGCGGATTCTTAACCACTGTGCCACCAGGGAAGCCCCAAAATGGTTTTATATTGCATTTAATTGGCATTTGCTGCAGATGGCAATATGGTTTTGTTCTTTTCAGACACTTTACTCGTAGAATCTACACTTTACTCCTAGAATCTACACTTTACTCCTAGAATCTACAGTTGCTTGGTGACATAAGCCGATGCTGCGATTGGTTTATTAATTTGCCATTGTAAGCCTACTGCCTTTAGAACTGCAAAATGTTCCTGACAACTTCAACATAGTGGCTATCCGGGGGACAGCTTCCTCTGACTCCCAGGCTGCAGGAACTTCTTAATTGTAGCGATGTTGCTGATTCTTGTTTTAAATGCCTGAAATGTGAAACAGTAAAATCAGGGTCTCAAGAGCAGTCACAACCTTTAAGAAAAACCAGAACTTTGTCATGAGAGGGAGAAGCTGAGATTGTCAGCTTGTGAGGCCCAGAGTGTTGACTCCAGGTTAATCCTCAATACACATTTCCTGGGTATTCCTGAGAAGGGTAATACAATTGCTGGCATTGTTTAGCATTAGTGAAATTTTCTTACTGAAGAATCATTGAGGGACTTCCCTGGTGGTGCAGTGGTTAAGAATCCGCCTGCCAATGCAGGGGACACTGGTTCAATCCCTGGTCTGGGAAAATCCCACATGCTGCGGAGCACCTAAGCCCGTGCGCCACAACTACTGAGCCTGTGCTCTAGAGCCCACGAGCTGCAACTACTGAAGCCCGTGCACCTAGAGCTTGTGCTCTGCAACAGGAGAAGCCATCGCCAGGAGAAGCCCGCGTACTGCAACAAAGAGTAGCCCCTGCTCACCACAACTAGAGAAATCCCGTGCACAGCAACGAAGCCCCAGTGCAGCCTAAATAAATAAATAAATTTTAAAAAGAAAAATTGACACCAGTAGGTAATGCATATTAATAACTCTAGAAATTCATATTTCTTGAAGTATCAATTCCTGTTCTAGGAATTTATTATAAGGGAATAAGTATGGGTACGAAATAAGTATAAGAATGTTAGCACAATGAAAAACTAGAAATAACCTATGTTTCTAGGAAAATATAACTGATTATATAAATTATGTTACCTCCCTGCGAGAAATATAAGTCAGCAATTTAAAATGATATTATATATATATATAAAAGGAAGGAGGAAGATCCCTGTATTGACAGAGAATGCAATGCATTGCATCGTTTAAAAAAAAAAAAAGCCCAGGGCAGAACATAATATACACTATTTTCTGTCTTGTGTGAGAAAGTGGGAGGAGGGGAGATAGGTATATATTTATATTTTCTTATATCTGCATAAATAGGAACCCTGGAAGGGTACACAGTAAACCAATAAAGATGATTATGGGGGTGGGAAGGTGGGAGGACAGTGGTGAGAAAGAAACTCCATAATTAATGCCCTTCTTATATTAGTTCTAATTTTTCAAAAAGATGTGACTCTATTGCTTAATGAAAATAAAATAAAATGATATTGCAGAAGAATATTGACATGTAAATAAACACATACATGTGTTGACATGTAAAAAAATGTTAAAAGCAGGCCACAGAACAATATTTAGTATGATGCCATTTGGGAGGAAAATGTAAAATAAGACGACAGGAAGTCTAAGGCAGAAACATTTGGCTGGTAGGATTATTGTTCTTTTTTTTCTTTCTTTTCTTCTTTTGGTTTATATGAATTCCTTGTGTATTTCTTTTTTTAATAATTAAAAAATGCTATTCTTAAACTACAAAACCTATGGTCACCTATTAGAGAAAATGTTTGTAAGGAATTGGAATAGAAGCCAGGTAAGGTCTGGCAGTGGCAGGAATCATAGAGAGAGGTCTGAGGATGGGCAACACAGCAGGAAGAGGCAGTGCTGTCTTGTAATAAGGAAGAACAAATCTGACTCCATATTAGATCTGGTCCTTTTCCTGTGCTTAGTCATGCTGGCTTTGCACCTTTTGTAAAAGAATGTTGCCTGTGGCCTGAAATATACAGGATAGCCTCTTTTCAGGGCTCTAACCTTTAAAAGTCCATTCATATAGAGATAAAGATTTGCAGAACAGAGAATAACATTTGTCTTGTTGAAGGTTTACAGGAACATTGTGACCTGAACTACTGGACAGCTGCAAGAACAAAGGATTCCTACACCAAGAAGTTTGCAACAGCTGACCATGCCCCTCCCTCACCTTCCCTTTAAAAGTGCTTTGCTGAAACCCTTTGAGGAGTTCCGGGTTTTGGTGCACAAGCCACCCATCTCCTTGAGTGGCCCTGCAATAACCCTTTTTTTGCTCCAAACTCCCACATTTTGCTTTGTTTGGCCTCACTGTGCATTGGGCACATGAACTTGTGTTTGGTAATACTCTGAGCAGAGGCTCTGAGCAACTGAGGGGTTTCATGGGGACCCCTGGCATCGGGGGGACTTAAAAGGGCAGAATGGTCTGGTAGGAGCTGGGGAGGAAAACAACACAAGCAGACCTGTCAGCCTTGCTTCTTCAGTAAGAACACACTCAAAGCACTACAAGAAATGGAAAGCACTAAATGTTTATGCTAGAAATCAAAATAATCTATTCTTTCTCCCTCCATAAGGTTTTACTTCCTAAAAATCCTATCAGAACAGAAATCTCATATCCTTTCATCGCCCTTGGTTTATTCCAATTCTGTTCGGTTAGAGGTTCCATAATTACACTTTGTTTTGGGATCCTTATTAAAATTTTGGTCCAAATGCAGTACAGCTCTAACAGAGCTTCCGTTTTTTCAGATTTCACTCTTTATTCTCATCAGCAGTAGGAAATGTCACAGTCCTGGATCCTGGAGGTGGAGGAGGGGACTTGCTGCGCTGTGCACCCCCTCCCCCAGTTCTCGTCCGCCCCTCCCCCACTGCCTCCTGGGCTGAGGGGGTTGGAGGGCCCTGGGAGGCGGGGACTTGGGGGGGGGCATCTTAGATGTCAGCCCCGCCCCGCCCTTCTCCCCGCCGTAGGATCTGAGCGCGCAGCTGTCACCGACCCGGACCCTGTGTCACACCCGCCTCGGCCAAACAGATCCCTGCAGCCTACCTTTTCAAAGACGGGGAAATGCCGGGTTTTAGCTTTCTTCACGATTAAAGCCGGGTTTTCCTCTTTTTCCTCTGGGGGTTAGAACGCAGCCAGCGCCACCATCGTCGTTAAGGTTCAGGATGCCATCGGCATACATGTAGATCCTGACAAGACAGGTGGACTCTCAGTCCGAGAGGAACCTGTGAGTATGGGGTTTCCTGATCCGCCACTTTTTTTGGTGCAATTAGATATTGGGGAAATGACTTTTTTTTTTTTAATTGAGGTAGTTGATTTACAATGTTGTGCTAGTTTCGGGTGATTCTGTTATACACACATATATCTATTTTTTCTTCAGATTCTTTTCCCTTATAGGTTATTACAAAATATTGAGTATAGTTCCCTGTGCTATACAGTAGGTATACTACTGAACAGGTCCCCTGACTGCAAATCCAGATAAAATTTTATAGTTTCAAGTCTTTTGTTTTGTCTTAAGTTTACTCATCTCCGGTGAAACCGAACTATTCCTGGGAGGAAGAACCCATCATCCTCAGCCAGGCCTAGCACAGCGCTCAGCACAGAGTGGATGCCTGTGGTGTATAAATGCAAAAACAAAAACAAAAACCGTGGCCAGTAATCTTCACCCTTC
The DNA here is from genome assembly GCF_002837175.3 of Physeter macrocephalus. NCBI lineage: Eukaryota > Metazoa > Chordata > Mammalia > Artiodactyla > Physeteridae > Physeter > Physeter macrocephalus. The sequence goes on from NC_041231.1 coordinate 84,063,238, forward strand.
AGTATTTGTGATAAAACGTGGCAGCTCTTCCCATCAGTAGATGGCGTCTGCTCCCTGGGCTGACCTCATGACTTGCTTTGACTAATAGAATGAAATGAGGTCCTAGTTCTGAGCCTAGAACCTAAGAGCCTGTGTGCTTTCACCCTCTCTGACAGCCCTGCCTGGCTACCAGGAGAACAAGTGCAGGATGAGAGACTGAGAGACACGGGGCCATTTGCCACCCCCCCACAGTTGATAGTCCGCCAACACCCCAACCAGGGTCTCCTCGCTGACTACTGGTTGACCGCATAGGAGTGAGTCCAGCCAAGATACGTCAAGCCTGACCCGGAAATGCTGACACCCAGACGAACCATAGACTGGTGAGCAATAATCCTTGCTGATTTAAGTCACTGGGCTTCAAGGTGACATGTTTTACAGCGTTATTTGCAGTAATTGATCATTGATACAATGCTCAATATTTGTTTGCTGAGTCAGTCATTTCCACCTTCATGCAGAATAGTTTACCAGGTCATCTGATGAGAACATACTTTGGTTAATCATGATTATTTTAAAGCTTTCTACATTTACTCTGACTGTGTTATGGTATAAGTGCTTTTGGTTTTCAAAGTTTCAGGTGTATAAGAATCACCTGGAAGGGGTGGGTTGTTAAAAATACTCACCCCACCCTCCAGATATTCCGATCAGGGATGGAGTCTGAATTCTTTAAAAAGCACAACAGGTGTCACTCTAGGTCTACACGGCAGCGGGATGGACGTGACAGCAAGAACCCAGGTCCTGGGTCCAAATGTCAGCTTTAGCCCTTCCCGGCCATGTGACTTCATGTAAATGACTTATCTGAGCTTCAGTTTCATTTTCTCTAAAATGGTCATAATATCCAACTAGCAGGATTTTGAAAGGATGAAACAAGATAACATAAGTAAAACACAATATTGTCAACAATCAATGTTCAGTAAAATCAAATTTTTCTTCTCTGTCAGTGACTGCCTATATAAATAATGCATTTAAAGATGTACTACGTATAGTGCTCTTTTCATGGGGTCTTGAAGAAATGAGTAGCCTTTAAATTTTCACGCACACCTGTACATTAATGAGGATAAGGAATTTTACCTAGAATAGGAGCCAGACTTCACCAGTGCATTGGCAAAGGACACAGTTAATTCCCCCGACTTCCAATACTGTTCCTACTTGGCTTAATGAGAGGTGGGAACATGGTGGAAGCCAGCACAGGCACCAGTGACAGCTTTCCAGGGAGCCAGTGTCCCTGTCTCATGGGGTGATGGAGGACTTTAGGCAAGTCTTCAACTTCTCTGAGCCTATTTTATGATCTGTAAAAGTATCTGTCCTATCCATCTCACTGAGTTTCTTTGAGTGGGATCATACTTGTGACCATACTTTGGAAATATCAATACTATTGTTAATGGAGACACTGCAAAACCTCCATTTCCTAGAGGCAGTTCTACATTTGTCCAAAACTGAATGAACATCTAAAGCTGGGCTCTGTGTTGCTGCTTATCAGTGATGCAAACAGCCATTAGAAATGATCTCTGCTTGTAAGAGATGATCGTCCTCTTCAGAAGGATTAAAAAAAATCTCACATCAAGAATGCAGGAGAGGATCTTTGAGATCATTTAGTTTAAGTCGTTCAGATTATAAACGATGGTACTGTGGAGGCCAAGGGGGCAAAGTGACTTGCTCAAACCCAGAGGGGACAGCTAAGCCGGCAGAAGTGGCCTCCTGACTCCTGGCCCAGGGCTCTCTCTGGCTGTCCCTGTTTACAAATAACAGCAATGCTCAGGAGGGTGTCCCAAGCACAATAGCAGCATCACAGACTCAGGGAGGGCTGGAGCATTTCTTAGGCTGTTAGGAAGCACTTCCTGCCAGATTGATCATGGGAGAGTTCGTGGAGATACGTCCATTTATTCGTTCAGTACGTAGGTATTTAACCACTGCTATGTGACTGTCCTTATTTAGAGTAAAATGGGGCAGAAATAAAGAGGAAGAGGGGAAGAAGCGCTTCAGAGGTATTCTAGATAATAAAGGTCCTGGACAAGAATTGGGAAGGGCTAAGCATGTCTCCCCCCTCAATGAGATCTCCCGGCATACCGCGATCTAGGACCAGAGAGGTTCTGTTATTCTATGGCAGGGAGACGGGATGCAGAGAAATTAAAGGCCTTGCCCCAAACCAGGCAGTTGGTAAACACTAGGTCTGTTGATGACTTGCTGAATGTCTTTCTTAAAAAATAATTTGTGTTAATTTCATGACTATTTATCAGCAACAATAGGGACACCGCGTTTCCTTAGATAAAGAAAATATCAATCACGTTATGGCTGTTAGAAGTTTAAGAAGGACTGGGAACTCACCAGTCTTCTCTCTCAGTGTGAGAAAATTTTGGGGGGAATTGTAAGGATTAAGGACTTCTTCTAAATTTAATCAAATTTGGATCTTTTCTACGGTTTTGACTCTACAGTTGTGACCTGGTAAAACAGTATCTGTTAATCTGCTAAAACCACTATGAAAAAGTGAATAGGAACCATGAGAACCAGAGAACATCTTCGGTCCCTTTTCGGTCCTCAATTCATTAAAACAGTCATTAAGTTAACCATAAAGTTAAAACAACCGCTAACTACAAGTTGCAAATTTGGCCACAAAAACTATCCAACCAAGGCCAAAAAGAGTGGGTAAGGACATCACCACTAACCTTGGCTTTTCCTGGCTCTTGTCTCGGGGTGTTGTGGGTGGATTAAGTGAGGCTTTATAACCCTTTCCTTTCTAATTGAAATCTCCACCCCCACAAGGGACTGACCAATGAGCATTCCAGTTTGTACACACCGCTGGGGCTTCACTTTACACCCCTTGTTTGGGTATTTGATAGAGCATCAAGATACTCAAGTAAGAAGAAAGTAAGATTCCACTAGCTCATTCAACAAATATTTACTAAGTACCACTCTGTGCCAGGTACCGTTTTAGGCCCTGGGTCTACAATGGTAGGCATGACAGACCCAGTGTCATCGGTGGTGCTTACATTCTAGTTGGGGAAGATAGGCAGTATAAATATATAAACAAGTAAATGCAGTGTCTTCAAAATAATAATGGTAACAATATATCACATGATTATAGCTTATGAATAAATGAAATCTACGACCATAGTGTTATAACTGGTAGGTGGGAGGAATTGGGAATATAGTTATAAGGTACCCGCACTACCCATGACGTGGTATAGTGTTATTTGAAAGTGGTCTTAGTGTAGTTGTATATACATATTGGAAACTTTAGAACAACCACTAAAACTTAAAAAAAAAAATACAACTATAATTGACATGCTAAGAGAGGAGAGAAAATGGAATCATATAAAATGCTCAGTTAAAACCAGAGAAGCACTACAAAGTAAAGGAGCTGTTACACTGGAGGATTACTGGACTGAATGTCAATATTATGACACAGTATGAGTGTGTTTCGTGTTTGGTAATCGCAATCATTGTTGCTTTTGTTGTGGTCATCCATTTACAATGCTTGGTGTCAGTTTATTTGTCTCTTGTAAAAATAAAATACAGTGTGTGTGAAAATAAATAAATAAATAATAAAATAAAATAAAACCAGAGAAGGCAGAAAAAGAGTGGAAGACAAAAAGAGATGGGGGGAGAAACAAAGAACCAGGGCAACAAGTAGGAAACAGCCACAAACATGGTAGAGATTAATGCAAGTACATCAATAATCATGTTCAATGTGAATGTCTTAAATACACCAATTTTAAGACAGAGGCTATCGTGAGTGGCTTAAGACCCAATTCTATGTTTTCCATAAGAAACCCACTTTAAATATAAAGACACCGATTGATTAAACAGAGAAGATTGCCAGGGGGTGTCGAGTGCTCTGAAGAAAATAAAATAGGGTGGTGAGAAAGAGGTATGGAGTGTGTGGGGTGAGCTACAGGAGTTCGCGATCAGAGGGTTCCCTTAGGTGGGGATGTTGGCGCTAATAGAGCAAGGAGCCCACCATGGAATCTTCTGGGCAGACAATTTGGGTAAAAATAAAAGGCAAATACAACGAAGAGGGAACATGAGCAGGTATGAGGGCTGGGGCTGGTGGCTGTTTGCCACGGACCCTGCCCCCTAGAATTCACCTTCTGCTGACCCGTCCCCAGGAGCCTGGCACCTCCATGCATCGCCCCGCCCCCCAGGCACCTGGTCCAGAGTGTCAGGCGTCCCTTCGGGCACCCAGTCTGCCAAAGCCCCTCTGAGTGGCTTAGGCCGGGTCCCAGGCTCATTAGGCGCTGCAGTTCCTCCTCTGTCAGACACCAGAGCCCCACACCGTCCAGCTCCCCCTTTTGTCCCAGACACTGGAGGCCCCACGAAGGTGTGCACTTTTACCCCGTTGGCTCAGCTGCTGTGGTGTCTAGCCGGTGAGCCTCGTGGGTCCGGTCTGCTCCGGCTCTCTGCCTCACGGGTCCTAGGTCATTCCTGAACGCTCAACACACTGATGTCTTTGAGGACAACGATCCGCTGCCTGACCGCCTGCTCTTTTACCGGAGTCTGGTGGCTCGTGAAGATGGGAGGGTGGAGGCTGTTGAGACTAAAGGGTCTGGACCCAAAAGCTGGGGGACTCCACCTGTGCAGGATGGGGAAGGGGAGCTTGGTACAACATGGGAAGTGAACTGCACAATTTAAGGTCATGTAACCGCGAGCAGAAAGATGTGGGAACCTGTCTTCAGAGGAAGCAGCTTGGCCTGTCGTATTTATTTTCTCGAATCCTCCAATTCAGTGCAGAAGCCAACTTCCTCCCTGGTGGTCTTCTCAAAGAGCCAGGCTTGAGGGCCCTCTTGTGTCTAAGAGAATTAAAACTCCCAAAGCACTGTTTGCGCTATGGCTTACAGTCTACACAGCAGGCCCTTGAGTAATAGTATCAGGCAGTGGACCTGGGTAGTAAAATCCCACCCAAATGGTCTTATAACGCTCAAATGTCCTGCCATCCCATAAAACTCAATGATAGAGACCCCTCGGTGTTATCAAGTCAATGTCTGGTTCCCACGTGTAAATTAATCTCCAAATGAGTGTAAAGCGTTTCCCCTCCCTGAAGAGTTGGAAGGAGCAATCCAAAAGACCGCCCTCGTTGAGCTTCCCTGGTGGCGCAGTGGTTGAGAGTCCGCCTGCCGATGCAGGGGACACGGGTTCGTGCCCC
>NC_041231.1:84068914-84084038 GCF_002837175.3 Physeter macrocephalus
CCCGTGAGCCATGGCCGCTGAGCCTGCGCGTCCGGAGCCTGTGCTCCGCAACGGGAGAGGCCACAACAGTGAGAGGCCCGCGTACCGCAAAAAAAAAAAAAAAAAACGCCCTCGCTCAGAAACCAACTGCAGGTTCAGGGAGTGTCCCCCAAACACCCTCAGGTCTGGTAATCTGCTGGAAGTACTCACAGAACTCACAGAAAACGGTCATACTCACAGCTTCGGTTTATTACACGGAGAGGATACAGATAAAAATCGGCCCAGGGAAGGGATGCACAGGGCAGAGTCCAGGCGTGTTCCAGGCTCGGAGCGCCCAGAGGTCTTCATTCTGCAGAGCCATGGACAGCGCTAACTCCTCCTGACAAGCAGGTGTGACAACAGAATTCTGTCACTGGGGAAGCCCACCCGCGTCTGAGTCCAGAATTTTACAGGAGCGCCATCGCGTGGGCATGACTGACCGCCCACGTAGCTGATCTGTCTCCGGCCCCTCCAGAGTGAAGCTGACACCACAGGACCCGGAGCCCCTGCCCAACATCATATTGTTGGTGCAGCTCAAAGCCTACACCCGAAATCATATAGTTGTTATCTGGCTGGCCCAGGGCCCCCGGCAAACAAAGATACTCCTGTCAGGCATGTCTCTGGATAGTAAAATCCCACCAAAATGGTAGGAGAGGTTCCAAGGCTTAGAGATCACCTCCCAGAAGCCAAGGCCAGACCTGTCTCTGGGGAAGGTGAGACTCCTTACTGCATCCCCATCCCCATTTTCTTCTTTTTGTTCTCTTGCTCCCAGGAGGCTGGCGGAAACATCAGCCGGGACCACCAGGGCTCCTCGGGCCTGCCCGGTGGTGCACCTGCTGCCCTGCCTTTGCTCCTTCAGTAGTTCTAAATATTAGAGCAACGACAGAGTGCGCATTGTGAAAATGTGAAGACAGAGAACAATCTTCACGTCTGCGTTGCATTTTCCTCTAATAAAACCCTGAGGGGCTTGCATTTACTGTGACAGGCATTAAGGATCACCTCACAACTGTTTTTCACATCTGGGCAAAAATCCCTCCTGTAGTAAGGAATGAGTGAGTCCACTTTATGAGATGCGGTTCAAACACTTGCCTTCTTCCAGTTTTTAAATTCCTAACTATTAGATACTCTCAAAGAGGCAATTCTTTCTTTTCTAAAATTACTTCTGCTGTTGACACATCTATCTTGCCTACTGCGTGGCGAATTTTTTCTAAAGCAAAAAATTCTGATCTAGGCCTCTGATCTAGGGTTTTGTCTCCTGGCACCATGCTTGGCACATAACAGGTGCTCAATTAATATTTGAGATGTAAGTCAACACATGTTTAAAGCAGTATTAAGAAGCCATACCTTTAGTTCTGAAATGCAAAAAATTAGAAGCCTCCAAATAACCATTTGGGTAGTACGAGGACAAAAGTTAAATATATTTATATTTTCTTATACTTGTGTCAAATATAACTGGAAGGATTATACAAATGATAACGATGTTTGCCTGTAGGGAGCAGAACCAAAGAAAACTGGGGGGACAGAGCTGAAAAGAACACTTCGAACTGTATAGCCTTTTATACTTTTTTGATATTTGAACCATGTGAATGTATTCCAAACGATTTAATTTAAAAATTCTAGCAGCAGGGCAATGAATTGTAAATCCTTTATTTTGGCAAATATCAATGGCATTCGTTACTACCATGGATCTATTATTATTATAGCTCAGAGGAGAGTTACTCACTATCTAGTGAATTCCACTGTTATTAGACACTAAAAACAGGAAGAGACTGGAGGGGGTTGAGAATGGGATAAGGAGAGGAGAAAAGAAGCTCAGGGGACAACATGAAGTCCTACCCATCCTCGTTACCAGGAAATGAGTAGACAGAGCAGATCTAACTTAAATGCCGGCCCCTCCGAAAAGGTGTTCAGAAGAGGTCCCGTAACAATCACTCACTGGACAGTAAAGGTTGATGCTTCTAGAAGAGATCTCCTTGACATGAAAGACAAACTTAGGAACAATATACACAGCACCACGACAGAGCTGGATCACGGCAGCCTGGCTTCAATTAAGACACAACTGTGGACACAGCGATTTCTGGGGGACAGCGCTCACTCACAGCCGTGCTGCTGTCCTACGGCATGAAGATGTTGTACACGGTTCTCACGTAGATGTCATCCGGAGGAGGCTTCCTCTTGCTGCCAGGTTCAAGGAATTTCTTAATTGTAGGGATATTACTTATTTTCACTGTGAACTCCTGAAAAGGGAAAACGCAAAAGTTCAAGGCTAAAAGCAAAGGTATTCATTTCTACGAGAAGAGGGCGGTGCAAGATGGCCCATCAGTTTGGGGTTAGTAGATGCAAACTATTACGTATAGAATGGATAAACAACAAGTTCCTACTGTACAGCACAGGGAACTATATTCAATATCCTGGGATAAACCACAGTAGAAAAGAATATAAAAAAGAATGTATATAAATATGTGTATAACTGAGTCACTTTGCTGTACAGCAGAAATTAACACAACACTGTAAATCAACTATGCTTCAATAAAAAAATAAACAAAAAAAAACCCCCCAAATGGTCCATCAGAATACGTTCAATAAATATTTGCTATAGAGATCCAAATAGAACTGTCATCCAGCACCTGTTTAGGGTCTGATCTCTTGGTATGATCATTTATAATCTCTGTCAACAGTGGCTGGAATCTAGGCCAGGCTGTATACAAATCTCACGGTTCATACCGAGATGTGAACTCTTTTCAGAGACAGAAAAATAAAAAAGATACTTCGGATAGGAGTATACTTGCTTAAAGGAAAAAAGGAAGGACGAAAAAGACATAGGAAGTACCTCAAATGTATTGATCTCAGAAAAAATGCATTTAAATAAAAGTCATTTAAATAAAATTGTTTTAAAAATTCATCAGATAGTACAAGTTACATTTTAAGATTCAGCTGCCTTGACATTTTTACTCCTATTAACAAATGAATCCTCTTTCTGACTATGTGTGAAAGATGGCCAGTTGCATTTTTTTGTAGCCTAGGGCTCAGTTATCAGATACCAGATACTCACGTAAACTGTAATGGAAGAAACAAAATCTTATTTTTCATTCAAAGACTCAAATCTTACCAGTTTTCAGTAATGAAGTAGAAAAATCCATGTGATCTGGTGAAAATTCTGAACTACACGAAGAACTGTATATCCATCATATATAATTATTCTAACAAAATCTTTCAAAATAAAGAGGTCATTTATTTAAAAAGCTACTATGTATTAAATGTCTACTATGTACAAAGCACAGCCTTAATTAAGCAGGCATACAAACATACAGAAACATTCATACATATATCACTAATATTAACAAAAACTAATAATTATGTCAATTAATTCTATGTAAATATGACAATCTTCTCTTCTTATTACTTATTTGAACTGTTTGTATTATGGTATTTGTATTATTTGTGTTATTACCAATAATTAGAAGCTTTGTCCAAAGGATTTATCGTTTCAAGATTTACCTGGGGCTTACACATGTCATGTATAATAAAACTTTTGTGACTTTTGACTATTTCTTTTCCCCTTTAATCAATGCAGGAGTGACCCTTTAATTTAATCAGATCTGGTGTTAGATTCTGAAGTCCTTTAATACTGATACTTGACCTGTTCAGGTATTAAATTTGTTTACACAGAAGTACCTGGGATTTAAAAACAAATTGTTAGCATCATGGATGGAAAATATACACAGGTCCTTGGGCCATTTCAGGGATCTATTGGTATTAAAGTCAAACTTTTTTTTTTTTTTTTGTCAGAATATGACTTCATTTATTTTATTATTATTTTTTAACATCTTTATTGGAGTATAACTGTTTTACAATAGTGTGTTAGTTTCTCCTTTACAACAAAGTGAATCAGTTATACATATACATATGTTCCCATATCTCTTCCCTCTTGTGTCTCCCTCCCTCCCACCCTCCCTATCCCACCCCTCTCGGTGGTCACAAAGCACAGAGGTGATCTCCCTGTGCTATGCGGCAGCTTCCCACTAGCTATCTAATTTACATTTGGTAGTGTATATATGTCCCTGCCACTCTCTCACTTCGTCACAGCTTACCCTTCCCCCTCCCCATGTCCTCAAGTCCATGCTCTAGTAGGTCTGTGTTTTATTCCCGTCCTACCACTAATCTCTTCATGACATTTTTTTTTCTTAGATTCCATATATATGTGTTAGCATACGGTATTTGTTTTTCTCCTTCTGACTTACTTCACTCTGTATGACAGACTCCAGGTCTATCCACCTCACTACAAATAACTCAGTTTCGTTTCTTTTTATGGCTGAGTAATATTCCATTGTATATATGTGCCACATCTTCTTTATCCATTCATCTGTTGATGGACACTTAGGTTGCTTCCATGTCCTGGCTATTGTAAATAGAGCTGCAATGAACATTGTGGTACATGACTCCTTTTGAATTATGGTTTTCTCAGGGTATATGCCCAGTAGTGGGATTGCTGGGTCGTATGGTAGTTCTATTTGTAGTTTTTTAAGGAACCTCCGTACTGTTCTCCACAGTGGCTGTACCAATTTACATTCCCACCAGCAGTGCAAGAGGGTTCCCTTTTCTCCACACCCTCTCCAGCATTTATTATTTCTAGAGTTTTTGATGATGGCCAATCTGTAAGGTCAAACTTTAAAATGTCCATCTCTGTGCCTGCAGGAAGAAAGGAACAGAGAGCTAAACTATATAATGTCTCTTTGCCTTGTTGAAGATTTCTATTCTCATTTTCTGGGTGTATGTATTTAACCGGTGGTTGCTGTCCTCATTAGTATGTCAAAATGATGCTCACTAGACTTGGGAAAAAAATTTTTTTTAAAGTATATGTGTTACTCTTTGGAGATTTAGTGTGTGTCTCTCTTGGCGTTTGATAACTTGGTCAAAGATGTGTCCATCTGGTCTTTATAGGGGATTGGCAACCATTTTCTATAAAGGACCAGTTAGTAAATATTCTAGGCTTTGCAGGCCATACGGTCTGTATCAGAACGACTCACCTCTGCTGTGGTAGCACAAAAGCAGCCTTAGACAATGCATAAATGAACAGGCCTGGCTTTGTGCCAAGGAAAGGTATTTACGGACACTGAAATTCGAACTTCATATAATTTCATGTGTCATGAAGTATCACTATTCTTTTGATATTTTTTCAACCATTTAAAAATGTAAAAACCACTCTTAGCTCAAGAGTGATACAAAAACACGTGGCAGGCCTGATTTGGCCCAAGGGGCCAACCCACCAGCACAGAAGAAAGCCCACTGCATTTGGAGATAAAAGGCTAAGATTCTAGACGAAGTTGAGATACCCACTAACGAGGCCATCAGGCTGCTGACGTCTTTACCCTGGGTCTCTATTTCTTCATATGTATTCAATATATTGAAGGCATTGGATGAAACTTGCTTTTTAAAGCCCTTTTCTGCTTCTAAATTCTATGATCGATCCTGCAAGAATAACATCGGAACATAAACTGAGTCACGCACAAAAGTCTGTCCTTGGAATGTGAGGAAGAAGAATGGTGAGAATTCTCTGGGGTGATGTTTAGGGTGCCTCTTATTAGCTCTCAGAATTCAGGCTCCAAAATTTCCAATTTGAGACCATGTTATTTCTGAGAAAGGGAGCCACACTCTGATGACGAGGCGGTTTTTGATGGTGACTCTCGGGTCCTCCCGTCAGCACATACAGCACAAGCAGATGAGCAGCCCCTGGTCCCTACAACTACGTCTACAGCAGGTCCCTACTGGCAAACTGTGTATGGAGTTTGTTGCAAGAGTGTAGTCATGCAACAATACCGAGGGACAACTTCTTTCACATGTAAACGATCTTTCAGCTCTAAGGGTCTGGGAACCAGAAAACCAATTTCAAGTCTGCACCTTCATTTCATTTTACTAACTAGAACCTAAAAGAATTACACACACACACACATGCACACACACACATACACAGCCTACCAAACAACAGATATCGAAGGAAGGCCTAAGAGTTCTGGGCCAATTTTCTCAAACGTTGTTTTATGTACCTGGAGGTGAGGAAAGGCAGACAGGATATTAGGAATTTTCTCTTCTAGAGCCAAAATGGTCTGGAGTAGAATTATGTCTGCAAGGCTCAGCTGATTACCAACAAGAAACCTTTGTCCATGACCCCGTAAAACCTGCAGGGTATAAGCATTTTACATTGGTTATAATACTTGAGATGGAGAAAATGATGAAGCTGTGGAATCAGTGCAGTATCTGAGAAGGGCTGAAACTACAACCTTGTCCTTTTATCCTTTTACGAATAACATCAACTAAGAAGAAGTTCCCTATATGAGAGGGAGAGAGCGAAAAAGGTGTAGATATGAAAGCATCCTTAAGTATCTGCTTTACATCAGAACGAGGCCCTAAAAAGGGAAAGGAAATATTAATTCTAGATTTAGCATCCAGGGCTTTAAAAGGATACCTCTATTCCATAAATGTATCTGCAGAAAAGAATTAGCCCTGACGCATTCAGGGGAAGTGATGTAAGACGTAAGCCACTGGTCCTGTCCGGGGAGTCTAATCTCATTTGCCAGTTCTGTGTTTCTGTGTGTCAGGACTCACAGTCATAAACGAGACATGACAGTAAAAAAGCAGGCTTCCTTTCACATCTTCTAAGACAGGGAAAATTAAAAGAATGAGAGTTCATCCTGACTCTCATTTTGAGAGTAACACAGGTGCAGAGATTCATAGGAATAGACGGTGATCGGGAAGGGGCAAGGAACAGTGGTAGAACAGGGAAGATGCTCTTTGCGGATGCCCATGAGTGTGTGTGCTTACGTGTGTGTGACAAGGACTCTAATATGACTCCAAATCAAACAGAGCTACTGGAGCCGGACAGGGAGAGGACGAAGAGTCCAGAGTTGCAGTCCTGGCTCCTGTCTTAGGCATGTCACCCAGTCTCTCTGTGATTCTATTTCATTACGGGTAAAAAGAAGGTGACAATTATTTAGCTCATATGTTCAGTGGAGCCCTGACACAGTCTGGGCCACAGGGACAGAGGAACCAGCAATGACCCTTCTCCAAGGCACCTGTTCCTCCCTCGTCCCAGCACTTTTCTGCATCATCGTATTTTACGTTCACAAACTGCCTGTGGGCAAGAGGCCACAAAACCAAGGACAGAAACACTCAGAAAACATCTCTCCTCCTTCTTACATCTAATTCCACACCAATGGCCAGAGGAAGTCTGCCAATTCCAGATTTTCACATTCTCTTGTTTTTTAATTGAAGCCTTTAAAATAGTCCCTCTCAGTTGAGGAAAAGAGAGGAGGAGCTTGAAGCTCAGAAAAACAGATACAGTAATGAGACAAGAAATTACAAAAGAAAAAACAAAAAGAGCACAGGGAAGAGAAATAAAACAGCCATGGCTCTTCTCTTTACACCAAACTATCAGGTAGGATGATGAAAGAATGAATGAAGTAGGTGGTTTCTTCTCTTCTGTATCCTGCACAAGGTGGCACCTGGCAAATGTAAGCAATGACAATGCACACATGGGCGAGCCCATATTTTTCCCATTAAACATGGAAGACTCTGGAAGAGGCTGGGAGGCTCCAAGACATCCTGGCTTTGTGCTGATGGCACCTGTGAGCCCTCAGGAGTCCAGGAGGTTGGTCTAGCAGGGCTCAGCTTTACTCTGCCTGAGCAGAAAGGGGTGTTCGTGGTCTGGTGATGCCGTGTTCACAGGCTTCACTGCCACCTACCTTTTCGAACACAGGAAAGTATCTAATTATAGCCTTCTGGGCCATGTTCACCACTTCCTTTTGCTGATCGTCTGGTTTGAGGAAAGGATGCATGATAATCAGTTCCAGAAGATCCAGGGTCCCCTCCACATACATGTCAATCCTTCAAAACACAAAAAAGCGTTTTCTCAGTCACCCCTCTCTTTGAACTCATTGGCTTCCACAACTAAGTATCCAGAGTGTTTTTCTCTTAAGGCTCTGGCAACTTAAGCACCAAGAAGCATTCATCTCCACCTGTCCCTTTAGAGCAAAGGTGCAAAGTCAATTCTAGCTGTGATTCAGAAAAATCTTTCAGAAACACCTGTCACACATCTCAAAGCACAAGAGCCACGGACGCCCTTTCTCCTGGCCCCTACTCCGCCACCCTCACTCCAGCACCCAGGCTTGGTGCAGGTGGAGGTTCACATTTGTAAAAATAGTGGGTATCATTTATAGGATGCTTGGTGTGTACCAGGCACGGTGCTAAACACTCTATATCCGATATTTCATTGACTCCTATGGCATTATGAGGAATGTGCTGTTATTATCCCCATCATACTGGAAACTCATCAGGACACTGGAGCGTAACACTTTGCCCTGGGTCATGATCCAGGAGGTACAAGGACCAGGCTCTGAGTTCAAATTATAATCCAGTGCACAGTATCCTGGGCCTTGAATGTCACAGCAGCTTCCTATTCCTAATACTCAGTGATAACACATTTGCAAGAAAGGTAAAAAAAAACTATCAAAGCATTTAAACATGTTGAAACCTGCACCAGACACAGGCTCTAATATCTGAATTCAATTCCTTTCTCTCGTTTTACTCAGACTCTCTGTACTGATTTTCCAACTGGTCTTGACCTTTCTGGGGGTTTGTTTTCTGTTCCCACTAACGATACAGGACATGAAGTGGACGGGTGTGCCGTAGAGGACGACTAATCAGTTAAGCATTGGTAAGTGGACAAGTGAGAACACGCCAGAGGGGCCACAGTACAGGGTTCTCTCCTTGAGATCTTTGCCGAAGAGATGGTGCTTGTCCGCTATATAGTGGAGGATGCTGCGGGTCTGCACTAGCTTCATCCCATCAATTTCAACCATTGGCACTTGTTGGAACAGCAGGTGGTTACCTGGGAATGGAAGCCCAGAGTTAGAAGTGATCTCTTCCCTGCACCCCCATCAAAACACGGTCTGCTGAATGAAAAGGGACAATGGGACCACAGCCTTAGGAAACAGGCTTAGGAAGCTCCCCCAACTTCATTCAGGGGTGCAGATTTAGCCATAAAACAAGCCTGAAAACTAGCATTGATCCAAATCTTCCCTTTTGATTTTCACCCCAGGAAAAACACCTAGCCTCAGTGACAAAGGGTAGGGGAGACGGAGTGAAGACGTTTTTTTAGAGGTGCGCTGGCCAATACAGTAGCCAGTAAGCGGCGTGTGTATAGTTAAACCAAAATGTAAGTTAATCAATTTTTGTGTGTGTGGCTGCAATGCACAGCTTACAGGATCTTAGTTCCCTGACCAGGGATTGAACCTGGGCCCACAACGGTGAAAGGGCAGAATCCTAACCACTAGGCCACCAGGGAACTCTAAATTAATCAAACTTTTGAAAAATTTAAAACTCACTTCGTTAGTCAACCTGGACACATTACAAGTGCTCAAAAGCCACATGTGCCTGGTGGCTCCTGCGCTGGCCATTGTAGAACAGAACATTCCCATCACTCTAGAATGTTCTATGACTGCACTGCTTTGACAATCTGATCATGAAACCTAAGTCACCAGCTGATACTCACGTACAGGCGTCCACTACCACAGTCCACCTTCCACCAAGTACGCTGTCACTGGTCAAAAAGTAACCCACTACTTTCTTCAAGAAGCCTGTCTCAAACACTTTCCCCACACCAAACGCTGGGGAGAGTTGCAAGTACAGCATACAGCCCAGCCCTCAAGGCTGGGGTCTCAAGGGGGTCTCAAGGCTTGGGGGAGGTCTCAAGGCTTGGGGGCACATGCGGGTCGAGCGGAGATGTGTACTCAGCACAGGCCCAGTGACGCCAGGCATCACATCCCTGCAGAGCTGGTCCCTCTCCGAGGAGCCTTGAGTTGGGCCTCAGGACCCTGCTGATGGCCAGGAGGGAGGATGCTTACAGGGGCCTGGGTGTGGAGGGAGGGTGTGACCAGGAGTTAAAAGGGGGCCTTTCACTGATGTCACACCTGTTTGGTACTTATTTCAGAAAGCAGCCCAGTGTAAATGGTGACTTTTATCTGCGTACTTCAAGCAGGTGCAGATGCCTCAGGTAATTCGGAGGAGGAGGAAAATGAGGAGGGAAGGGATGAGGGAGAGGAAAAAAGGGGGGAAAGGTAGAGGAGGGCAGGGGAGGAGAGAGAGATGGAGAAGGGCTGCCCACTGGGACGGAGGGAGGAACTGCTCCTTCCCTTTCGCCAGCTTTTATAGAACTACTGAATACGAAGAGACTTCCTGGCAATTTCGGCTACTGTTTCCTCTTGCTTGTCTGGTTTTAGGATACTGGTCTGGATGCTTAGTGTCAGCAGTATCTTTGCCCTTCCACGTAAATATGGGTTCTTAGAAAAGAAAATCAGCATTACCGACAGTAATACATTTTGATACTCACCATCCTGCAACTTCTGCAACTGTTCTTTTGTTTCTAAAAATTCTTCATCAAACTAAATTCAAAAAGACACCCCCCCCAAAAAAAAGAAGCGAAATGTCATTACAGGTTCAGGACTGAAAATACCAAGTTAAACTGCCTCAAAAGCAGAGAGAAAGAACATACTCAGTACCCACATCTTGTTTCTAAGTATCACTGGACTCCCAGAAGAAAAGGTTGACTCTTTTATGTCAGAAAGTGAGGATGTACTCAAAGACTAATGGATATGTCAAAAGCAAAGGCATGCAGGACTCTACACGAGGGATTCTCTAGCCACATCTGGGACAATTTAAATATCGAAAAGAGTGATATCAGTTATGGATTAGAACACAACAAAAAAATCCGTGTCCATAAATGATGATTCTAAAAAAAAAGGGAGAAGAAAAGCTCTCTTTTACAGAATTAGCACTAATTAATGTAGAATTATTCCTAATTAATGATAAAATTAGAAAATCACCAATTTTCACCCTATAATGTAATAACTGATTCTGATAAGGATCATAATGGATGCTGAAATCATTGGGTCATGGGGCATAGATATTCACACAATCTCAAAGTGTCACCCCACAAGTTCCTTATTATGACAAAGAAGAAACATCTCTGCAGATCTGGAGATCCCAGCATCCACCTAACCAAGTGGTCAAACTCAGCTCCCCACCGGGGGACACCGTGACACATCACGTGCTCCCTGCTGTGACACAGTGAGGACACTGCACCACTGAAGAAAGAGCTCGCCAACCAATTTAACTTGGATCAAACTGCGAGGTGAAAATGGGGCATATCCAGGATGTGGGACACTCTGTAACATAAATGGCCTGTTTTGTTTTTAAGCTCCTCCAGGATGTGCAAGGTTTGGAAACTGGTCTGTGGGACTTTTTGCCCCTGCTGTTCCCACTCTGTGGTCCTCACCACTTGCCTGGCTCCCGTTTCCTAGCCATCGATCCTCTTCCCGACCAAAAGCGTGAATTCTGCTCTCAAGGGCAAATCTTTACTTAAAAGGGAATCGACTTTAGCCAGGTAGCCCTCTTCTGATAATTCTTTATGTCATTTGGCCTCCAAGTCACATAACTGATTCCTTACTTCTGTTGGCAGAAATTCATGCAAGAGACTCAATTCCTCCTTCACACATTCCTTTTCTGTTAAGTGAAGGGTAGGGAAGAAACGAACAAAATGCAGGTTCTGTTCTATTGATAGATGAAAAGCGACTAGAGAAATAACCACCAAATATCTGAATCTTGATTAGATCCTGGATGGGGGGAGGGGTAGTTATAACTGCTAAATAGTTAAATAACAGTTACATAGACTTTTGGGGGACGAGAGGGAACTTCTGAATATGAATTGTGCATTAGATGTTGTAAAGTTAGTGTTAACTTTCTCAGCTGTGACAATGATATCGCGGTTATTAGAACAATTATTTCTTTCTTTCTTAACAGGGAGATACATGCTGATGTCTGTAACTTACTTTCAAGTGATTAAGAATAAATAAAGCAGAGAGAGAAGAGGGAAGGAAGCAAATGTGGCAAAATGTTAACAGCTGGTCAATTTAGTTAGAAGGTGTCCATTGTACTATTACAACTTTTCTGTAGGTTTTCAAGTTTTCAAACTAAAAGGCTGGGTGGGGTGGGAAAAAACACTGAAAAGTTTCTTTTCTTGTGATAAATAAAACTCGTGCTAATGTACTGATGCCCTTCACATGCCCACTGAGTCCCCAGATGGTTCCCCACCAGCATCTCTCCCTGCGCTGCCCCATCATCCCAGGAGGGGCAGAGCTGACAGCATAGACATGGCCATTCTCTCTTCCGCACCAATGGGCATCAGGATGTGTAGGCATGGCTTCTCCTACTCCCAGGGTCCTCCCGTGTGAGGAGGGGGCCTCAATGCCCCTAGAGGCACTCCATCTGTGGCCCAGGAAGCACTAACTTCAGGGCAAGAATGTTCTAGGCATTTGTCCAAATGCCCACCTGGTCAGGTGTGATGCTGGTGGTGTTTCCTCTGCACCACTGCTCTCACACTTTTATGACCATGATCATTTATAAAGTACATGGGGAAGTGTGTGTGTGTGTGTGTGTGTGTGTGTGTGTGTGTGTGTGTGTGTGTGTGTGTCTAGGCTCATCCCTCAGAGATTCACATCCAGTAGTTGGGAGAGACCAGAAATGTAAATTTTAAAAAAACGAGTCCTGGGCTTCCCTGGTGGCGCAGCGGTTGCGCGTCCGCCTGCCGATGCAGGGGAACCGGGTTCGCGCCCCGGTCCGGGAGGATCCCACATGCCGCAGAGCGGCTGGGCCCCTGATCCATGGCCGCTGAGCCTGCGCGTCCGGAGCCTGTCCTCCGCAACGAGAGACGCCGCAGCAGGGGGAGGCCCGCATACCACAAAAACAAACAAACAAAAAAAAAAAACGAGTCCTTCCGAGCGACATGGATGGACCTAGAGATTAACATACTAAGCAAAGTAAGTCAGACAGAGAAAGACAAATATCATATGATATCACTTATATGTGGAATCTTAAAAAAAAATGACACAAAGGAACTTATTTACAAAACAGAAACGGACTCATACACATAGAAAACAAACTTATGGTTACCAGGGGGGAAAAGGGGTGGGGGAGGGATAAATTAGGAGTTTGGGGTTAGCAGATACACACTACTATATATAAAATAGACAAACAAAAGGACCTATTGTACAGCACAGGGAACTATATTCAATATCTTGTTATAAGCTATAAGGGAAAATAATCTGCAAGATATATATAACTGGATCACTTTGCTGTACACCTGAAATCAACTATACTTTAATTAAAAAAATTTTTTTTTTAATTCCTTCCAAATTGTTCCGATTCTGTTTTTTTTTTTTTTTTTTTTTTTTGTGGTATGCGGGCCTCCCTCTGTTGTCTGTAAGAACAATCTAGCACCGGAACAGGAGATTAGAGGGTAGGAGAGGGAGGAAGGGAAAAAGTCACCAGGCAGAGCTTGGAGGAGCTGGCGACTGTCTGGCTGCTGCTCCGGGCTGTAAGGACAGACAGTGTGCGGCTTCCATCCACACAATCAGACGTCTCTGTGCCCTGATGGGGTGCTGTTCCCGCTGGGAACCTTGGAGAAGTGCCCACGTCCACACCACCCGCTCCCTCTTCACACGCCCCCTTCTTCTAAGTGAACTGCCCAGAAGTCCTGAATGAGGAGTTTGTGGCCTTCACATCTTCTCTTTTACACTGTTCACCCCCCTCTCCACAAGGAGGATCTGACCAGGCTTGGGGTTGGGGGTGGTCTTTGGGCACATGAAGCTCCAAGCAGCCAAGAAGCAGCATCCAGCACAGAGCAAGGTCTGAGGACCCAAACCAAGCGTGAGATGGAGGACGCTGACTCCCTGAATCAGGCCAGGCTGCCTCTCAGCACGTGCGAGGTACCTAGTTACTGGGATGCATATGCTTTACACATCAGGCTCTAACCGACACCGTGACCCTGGGAATCATGAACTCATCCAGCGGCTGCCGGCCTGGCCCTCCTGTTTCAGATCTGTATGAGCACAAATGTAGCTGAAAATGTCACTGGGCACAGAAAGGAGAGGGACCCCTGGTACCACCTTTTGGGAATTGTTCCTGCAAACCACGTGGTCAGCCCTTGTGAGGGAGGCCAGTCTAGCTCCCTCCACCCTGGTCAGAGGAGTGGGCTTGAGACCCACGCTGGGCTAATTACTGTACCCCACCTGCCTGCCGGGTTGAGGGTAGGTAGATCACATGACCCATGTTCCTTTTTGTTTTTCTTACTTAGGGTTGGGTTTCTATGACTGTAACCAAGAATGCTGACTCACAGCAGAGTAGAATGAAGCTAGGGAAGAGGAGCTTGGACAAGGGATTCTAGTACATACACATATAAGACACCCTCTTCAAAACGTATTAAATAATTGCAAACTCAGAAGCATACAGGGGTTAGACAGGTGACATAAATAAGCTGACTAGGTTCAAGTCAAAGGATCAAGAATTGTTTCGCTTTCCTCTTAACACAATTAGAAAATATGTCCTGAGACAACAGGGAATGATGGGGACTGTGCGGACTAGAAAGGTCCATCTCTAGGGACCGTCCCTACTCAGAAGCAGCAATTGCTGCCCTATGGAAATGAGGCCCCAGGATCATCAGATCTTCCAACTTCTCAAGAGAAGTCAGAAATCAGAATTTGTATATAAAAATGATATCCACTAATTTAGAAAACTGTAAAAACACAGTGTGGTGAGTCATAATGATAGGTAAGGAAACCAAAACCAAACCAAACCAACAATAAGAAACAAAACCCCAAACCCATCAACCCTCATTTGTCACCTCTGAAGGTTGCTAGGGTAATGACTCATTATTCTGAAAATTGATAAAGTGGCAGAATCAAGCACTTATCCTGCTTTTCTTATTTGAACTGTACTTCAAGGTAATTAAGTAGTTAATCAGTGAACAATGACTCTTTATAAGAGTACCACAGTTAATAAATTCAGGTGAAATGATAGAAATAGAAAAGTCACCATTTTGTAATCTCTAACAGTGGTGATGATCAAGGTTGCAAACGACACTTGAAAGGGTGATGGAGGAAACTTAATACTGTGTGGAACACGCTAAGGTCACAGGAACACACTGATCAAACTCAGCAACGCTGAAAACGAGACAGGCAGACATGCACCCCGGACGTCGCACAAGAGAAATATGATC
>NC_041231.1:84086126-84102710 GCF_002837175.3 Physeter macrocephalus
GCCGCTCCGCGGCATGTGGGATCCTCCCAGACCGGGGCGCGAACCCGGTTCCCCTGCAGCGGCAGACGGACGCGCAACCGCTGCGCCACCAGGGAAGCCCGGGATTCTGGTTTTTGACTTCTGGGAAGACGTAGCAAAATGCATGCTCTCTCTCACTAGAGAAACTGTCTTCAGTCAAACTTTATAAAACTTGGTCTGTAAGAACAATCTAGCACCGGAACAGGAGATTAGAGGGTAGGAGAGGGAGGAAGGGAAAAAGTCACCAGGCAGAGCTTGGAGGAGCTGGCGACTGTCTGGCTGCTGCTCCGGGCTGTAAGGACAGACAGTGTGCGGCTTCCATCCACACAATCAGACGTCTCTGTGCCCTGATGGGGTGCTGTTCCCGCTGGGAACCTTGGAGAAGTGCCCACGTCCACACCACCTGCTCCCTCTTCACACGCCCCCTTCTTCTAAGTGAACTGCCCAGAAGTCCTGAATGAGGAGTTTGTGGCCTTCACATCTTCTCTTTTACACTGTTCACCCCCCTCTCCACAAGGAGGATCTGACCAGGCTTGGGGTTGGGGGTGGTCTTTGGGCACATGAAGCTCCAAGCAGCCAAGAAGCAGCATCCAGCACAGAGCAAGGTCTGAGGACCCAAACCAAGCGTGAGATGGAGGACGCTGACTCCCTGAATCAGGTCAGGCTGCCTCTCAGCACGTGCGAGGTACCTAGTTACTGGGATGCGTATGCTTTACACATCAGGCTCTAACCGACACCGTGACCCTGGGAATCATGAACTCATCCAGCGGCTGCCGGCCTGGCCCTCCTGTTTCAGATCTGTATGAGCACAAATGTAGCTGAAAATGTCACTGGGCACAGAAAGGAGAGGGACCCCTGGTACCACCTTTTGGGAATTGTTCCTGCAAACCACGTGGTCAGCCCTTGTGAGGGAGGCCAGTCTAGCTCCCTCCACCCTGGTCAGAGGAGTGGGCTTGAGACCCACGCTGGGCTAATTACTGTACCCCACCTGCCTGCCGGGTTGAGGGTAGGTAGATCACATGACCCATGTTCCTTTTTGTTTTTCTTACTTAGGGTTGGGTTTCTATGACTGTAACCAAGAATGCTGACTCACAGCAGAGTAGAATGAAGCTAGGGAAGAGGAGCTTGGACAAGGGATTCTAGTACATACACATATAAGACACCCTCTTCAAAACGTATTAAATAATTGCAAACTCAGAAGCATACAGGGGTTAGACAGGTGACATAAATAAGCTGACTAGGTTCAAGTCAAAGGATCAAGAATTGTTTCGCTTTCCTCTTAACACAATTAGAAAATATGTCCTGAGACAACAGGGAATGATGGGGACTGTGCGGACTAGAAAGGTCCATCTCTAGGGACCGTCCCTACTCAGAAGCAGCAATTGCTGCCCTATGGAAATGAGGCCCCAGGATCATCAGATCTTCCAACTTCTCAAGAGAAGTCAGAAATCAGAATTTGTATATAAAAATGATATCCACTAATTTAGAAAACTGTAAAAACACAGTGTGGTAAGTCATAATGATAGGTAAGGAAACCAAAACCAAACCAAACCAACAATAAGAAACAAAACCCCAAACCCATCAACCCTCATTTGTCACCTCTGGAGGTTGCTAGGGTAATGACTCATTATTCTGAAAATTGATAAAGTGGCAGAATCAAGCACTTATCCTGCTTTTCTTATTTGAACTGTACTTCAAGGTAATTAAGTAGTTAATCAGTGAACAATGACTCTTTATAAGAGTACCACAGTTAATAAATTCAGGTGAAATGATAGAAATAGAAAAGTCGCCATTTTGTAATCTCTAACAGTGGTGATGATCAAGGTTGCAAACGACACTTGAAAGGGTGATGGAGGAAACTTCATACTGTGTGGAACACGCTAAGGTCACAGGAACACACTGATCAAACTCAGCAACGCTGAAAACGAGACAGGCAGACATCATGCACCCCGGACGTCGCACAAGAGAAATATGATCACAGTATCACCTCTGCCGCAGTCTGGCAGGAAAAAAAAAATAGAGATAGAAAGAAAAAAAGGAGCCTGGAGTTGATCAGACTTCTGGATCCAACTAGTAGTTTACAGGAAATATAGAGAATAGAACATGTTAAAATGAGAGTAAAGCCGCCAAATCCAGAATGGGGGGCATTCTAAACGCAGTTTCTTCCACAAATGGCACTAGAAACAAATGCAGACACTTAGCACCCAGATCTTGGCTGCGAATACCATTTTCTAATAAAAGGGACCAGGGCTCTTTGGAGAAGTACTAGGGCTAGGGCAAGGAAAAGACAAGATGAGCCTGGAGCATCTTGGAGTGTCAGAAAGTGAGAAAATGCTGAAGGAAATAAAAACAGTAAAAAGGGCTACATGGAAAGGACACAAGAGCCAACCTGAAAGAGCCCCAGTGGCCAAAGCTGGAACTATTTGAGCAACAAAAGAAAGTATTATTGAATTTTAATCGAAAGGATAAAATAAATATACTTAAATTCATGCTGATATAAATAAATGATGGAATAAATAAATAAATGGGGGGGAGACAAATCTTCCTTACATAAGAATTCTAAATGCAGATACCAGGAGGTAGAGCTTAATTCCCATCCTTGGGAGTGTGGGCTGAATTTAATGATTCTCTTCCAAAGAACAGAGGGAAAATTAGTTGATGAATAAGGAGCCAAGTGACCAGGCTTAACTGCGCCAGTGACGACTCATGATGTCCTGTAACCCCTCATATGATGTAATAAGAAGGACACTTCATTCCATGGTCTTCTTCCCTCAAACCCGGTCTAATCATGAGAAAAACATCAGACAAACCCAAAATGTGGAGGATTCTACAAAAATCCTGACCAATACTTTTCAAGACTGTCAAGGTAGTGAAATAAAGGAAAGACTAAGAAACTGTCACAGATGGAGGAAAGCTAAGGAAACATAGTGACTAAATACAATGTTGGATCCTGGAACAGTGGAAAAACCAATCAGATTTGAATAAAGTCTGTAGTTTAGTTATGCACCAATGTTAATTTCTTGGTTTTGATGTGGTTAGGTAAGATGTTTTCATTAAGGGAGACAGAGACAGTTACATGGGAACACTCTGCACTATCTTTAGAACTTTTCTATTAATCTGAAATTATTTCCAAATTCAAAGTTTACTTTTTTTTAAATGCAGAGGAAATGTTACAGATTTTTTTAAATACTGAAAGAAACGTAATCAAACGCAATGTGTGGACCTGATTTAGATCCAGACTGAAACAAGGCCTGTTTCAGACAATCAGATTGTTAGGTGATAATAAGGAACTGTTGTTAATTTTGTTGGGTGCGATAATGGTATTGTGGTTATGTTTTTAAATGCTCATCTTTTAGAGAGCAAAACTGAAGTACTCACAGATGAAACGTAAAATATTCCCAACAAAGCAAGCAGAGGGGAGGAGATAGATGAAACAAGATTAGCACAAAGCTGATGGTTGTTGAAGCTGAGTGACAGGTACATGGAACTCATGGCAATGTCCTATCTTTGCTCATATTTGAAAATTTCCATAAATAAGAAGCTACAAGAACAGAACAAAAACAAGACCAAAACCTTTGTGGGCCAAAGCATACAGGAAGGAATGCAGACAAGATAGGAAGGCTGCCAGTCTGAAGCCACTGAAATAAATACGAAATTCACCTAGAGATTCTATATTCACAGAAGTTCTGGTTGTTAACTGGCAAATTGCAGGTTCGTTCCTTTTCTCCTCATTAATAAATATTTACTGGTGGTAGATCAGAAGCCAATGATTAAAGCTGAAAGTTAAATACAATTTCATCAACTACACTCCATTTATAAAAAGAAAAAGTCTTGAGGGGAAGGACTCTTCTGACTCACTGAAGCAGGTCTGTGATATTAGTGGGAGAGGACAGGGCTCCGCCATTGACGTTTCCCTCAAGTCTCAACGTTGTAGGACAAATCTGTGCAGAAACAGCATATAGGTAGGGTACCTCGACTCCAGCGGCAGCTAAAACCCATCGCACGGATTCCATCCGGCCTCGTCCATTTGGGTAGTGGAGTTTGGGCTTCGTAGCCATCATGGCCTTTCAGGTTTTCTGAAAAACAAACGCAGCAGCTCCTCGCAAAAGAACAGCCTCAATTTCGAGTCCTCAGCCCAGAGCTCAGGCGCTAAATGAATATTCAGGATTTTGGCACAGAAAACTGTTTGGGGGGTTTTGTGGTGGTTGGAAGGGAAGGGATTTTGTTTTCGTTTTTCTAACTGCGTTTTCCCTCACTCAATAAAAACAGACCACCATTTTAAAACTTAAAAACAAAACAAAACAAAACACTTGGCTTTCATACCGTTTCATATCGTTACGATTTATTAGATCTTGGGAAGCTGGGGCCATTTGCTGTAAAGACATCTATCTGTATTAGCAGCACGGGACTTCACAGAATCAGAACATCATATACTTTGACCTTGAAAATCTGAGATTTCCCAAATTCGGCCTTTACAGTCCAGACGCCAAGGGCCGCGGAGGAGAGGTACACACCCGTGGAACCTCTGTAAAAATTCACTTTCACACGCATCAGATTTGAGCCTCACAGCAACAGGGAGGTGGGGAGGCCGAGGATTACTACTGTCCGCAAGACGTGCGTCGGTGGGCAGGCCTGCGGTGGCGGCCCCGGATCCTGCACGCCCCCGCCCCGCCCGGACACGGGCCCCCAGCCCCGGTTGCGCCCAGGCCACCGATCGGCGGCCGAGATAGGCTTCCGGCGCTCCGCGTGGCCGCTCAGCCCGCGCGGCCCGCCCCGGGGACCATCCGACCCTGCCTTCCACCCAGGGTTGCCGACTCCACAGAGCGGGTTAATCATGATACGCACAACGAGCCAAGCAAGACCCCCACCCCAGCCCAGGGGCCCACGTCTGCCCCGATGGGGGCGGGGGCGCAAAGGACCAGGGCACGAAGACAGGAATAGGATGAATGCGGGGGTGGTTCCGGGATGGAGGGAGAGTGAGCAGCTCGGAGCCAGGAGAAACAAGACGAGGGGAAAGGGCAGGTGGGGGCGGCAGAAGGGAGACAGACCTGGGTCCGCTCGGAGTGACCAGACCGCACAAAGCGCCCAGCAAGAGGTCTGCAGCCAGGGGACCCGTGGGCGGCCCGAGGCGCTCTCGGTGGGCGAGGCTCCGCAGGATTTCACCAATAGACACGGCACTATTTAGCATGCCCCTCCTACCTGCAAGGCATGCTGGGTAATATGAAAACAACAGAAAATTAAGCCCGTTTTAGCACCAACTTTAGCAATTTTAGGGATTAAGTGATAATTTAAGTGTTAGTTAGAGTAAGACCTTAAAATGCCTTTTAGAGATACGGCTAGAAAAAAAAAAAAACAAGTCGACCTATGCATAAAGTGAAAAATCTCTTCAGGTTTATATACCGAGTGGCGGGGAGTTTCGTCTCGCAGACACATCCAAATGAGGCGCTGCACGTGGCAGTCTGCCTTTCTTTTGAGAACGTCCTTAAAAAAGGATCAAGTAATTCGTAGAAAAGAGGTATGTTTAAAAAGTAAGCAAAGTTTCATATATACTTATGTAACAACTCATTATTAAATGTGTGATTATATAATTTATATATTAAAAATATATTCATTTATATATAATATATATTATACACATATATTTTCTATATTATATATTATATTTTATATATATTTATATATACATATATTTTTTTTCTCCTCTCCCTCCTTCTTTCTTCCTTGACCCAGTGAATCGAATCGTCTTGAGCTTCTCCTTCATTTTGTACACTTTCGACAAAACTGCTTTAAGCCACAGGTTAAACACAGCACCTTCTTGGATGGAAGGAAGTTGGGGGCCTTGGGGTAGAGGTATCATTGGGGCTAAAAAAGTAATTTGGCTGGTAGATAAGTTAGAACTTTAAAATATTTTAAAACCGTCAAGGTTAGTATAGAAAAATTCACATGAATTTTAAAGTTAAAAATATATGCCTCCAAAAGGCCTTCAGAACTATCTCTTGCTTCTAGAGGCAGCTTCTGCTATTTCTCAGGCTATAGATGTTGTTGATTGTTGTTTTCACCCAGGAGGGGTTTTTGAGAGTACCTGGCTTGAGAAGACTGTGCTGTTGATCAATTATAGCAACTAACAAGATCAGATTTTATTTTCCATAGATTTCTCTGGCAGAAACGTGGAGGATGAATTGCGACTGTGTGGGGCGGGGAAAGAGAGACCTGTTAAATGTCCGTGTGAATTATAGTAGTATCATAAATTTGAAGAAGATGGGTAAGAAAAGGTGAAATATTAATGAGGTGGAAAGGAGAAAGAGAAAAGGTCTAGAATGATGCCCCCCTTCCAAACACACACACATACACACACACACACACACACTTCCTTTTCCACCTTCCATGTTTATTTTTCGTAACATTTATTGTCATCTAACATACTATATATTTTATTTATTTTGTTATCTGAAATTTTGATAGAATGTATATTCCAAGAGGTTAGGGATTTTCATATTTTTTACAATATACTTTTGTATATCCTGCTCTTAGAATAATGCTTAGCACAGAGAAGGCGTTCAGAGAACACTTGTTGAAAGAATGAATGAATGAATTAATTAATGGACGATACCTTGGTTCTAGCTCCATAAAGGTTTGGGGGAAATAATCATGAGTAGGTTTGTCTTTCATTCCTGCAAGCCGTACAACTGGAAGTGTCCACTAGACAGTTGAAGAGGCCGGTGGGAGGTTGGGGTGAGCAGATGTAAGCTGTTATATTCAGAATGGATAAACAACAAGGTCCTACACAGAGAACTATAGCACAGAGAACTATATTCAATGTCCTGTGATAAACCATAATGGAAAAGAATACTAAAAAAGAATTATATATATGTATAACTGAAGAACTTTGCTGTATAGTAGAAATTAACACATTGTGAATCAACTATATTTCAATAAAAAAATAAAAATAAAATAAAAAAAGAGGCCAGTGACAACTCAGAAGAGAGGACTGAGATGGATTAACTTGGCAGCAAAAGGGTGAGTTTATCCAGAGAAAATATGTAAAGTAAGAAGAAAAAACAAGAACAGCTGGGCACACCAAGAGTCAGGAAAGTCACTTTCAAATGCGAAAAGCAATATGTGTTCAATTTCATTTTTCTAACTCTGACCTAACACAGAGATTACTCAATTTGACATAGGTAGGAAGCCATATATATTTCTTTTTTTTTTTTAAGTGAAAGAAGGTTTATTCAGAGAAATACACACTCCACAGACAGTGTGGGCCATCTTGGAAGGTGAGAGAGGCAGAAGCCGTATTTTCCAAACCTGCTGAAGGTGGTCATACTTTATCAATTTTTTCCAACTCACCTTTCTACAAAGATTCGCTTTCATTGAACTAGATAGGAGAAGAATTATTATAAACGTTGTTGATCAGCCAAACCTTTATCTCCATTTTCTTATTTCTAATTGGTTGAACCATATCAAATTGCTGGTATTTTACTAATTTTTTCTAACTTACAAAAATGGGCACTTCCATACGTCCAACCTAATAAATTAGGGGTCATATCATCCTAGTGATCTTGTTTACCTGAAAGAGAAACTAAGGCAGTGTCATAAGACTCTCATTAAACAAGCTTGTGGAGAAATTAAAAATTCCTGTTATAGGGCTTCCCTGGTGGTGCAGTGGTTGAGAGTCCTCCTGCCGATGCAGGGGACAAGGGGTCGTGCCCCCGTCCGGGAAGATCCCAACATGCCGCAGAGCGGCTAGGCCCGTGAGCCATGGCTGCTGAGCCTGCGCGTCCGGAGCCTGCGCGTCCGGCGCCTGTGCTCCGCAACAGAGAGGCCACAACAGTGAGAGGCCCGCATACCGCAAAAAAAACAAAAACAAAAACAAAAAAAATCCTGTTTTAATAATTCTGCTATTCTACAACAGGTATGCTTATGTCATTCTGCTCCTTGGAAGCCCCTGAAATCATTCTATTCTTGGAGACCCTTGGAGTTGCTCTCAGCCTGGGACAGTCTTACTTATGGTGTCTTTCTACCTACCTGATATATATCAATATATTCAGAGGCCCTGGGAACTCATCTCAGTCTTTGACCCTTCCCCCATCCAGGTCCGGGGATGTTCTGACCCTTCCCCCATCCAGGTCCGGGGATGTTCTGACGGGGAAGAGCACATCACCTACGGATTCACCAATACAAGGTTAATTGGTAAATCATGTTCCCTTAAAATTCTTTTAAGGTTTCAAAGAATGTTTGGGAGAAGAATTTCCTGTGGAATTCTGTATTGAATTCATGAAGTTATGAGCTTCTTTTGAAGGTTTATATTGTACATGTGAGTGTACTGTGAAAGCTAGAAAAACGCAAGGTAGGTATTAATCATGATGAAATCAGTAACAAGAAATTGTTTTGACCTGCTTTTTTTTTTTTTCAAATATTCCTAGTCACCTAACTTGCTAAAAGCGAGATTTAAAAAGCCTCCACATTGCAAGATAACGCTTCCTACTCTGCTAGTCTAAGTGTATGCTTTCAATTTCACAGACGTAACACTATATTAAGCGTTAAGGAGAAGTTATAAAATATCAAAATTCCAAATTAGGAACATTAGTAATGTTATTGTTTGATGGAAGAACATAAAAACAAAAACAGAACACTCAAATCAATTTTTCTTAAACTGTAACTTTATTTGGAGCAGAATTTTCCTTAAGTAAAGTTAACGTTTTTAAACACCTTAGGACAAACTATTCAAAAAAGGAACATTTTATTTCAGAAGGGGCTTGAGCAAGTGGTTTTCTGTCCTCCTACCTTCCCATCATATGAATATTTGCTTTATAATTAAATATATTCTTAGTTACTCACTTGTAATCAAACCAGGAGACTAAATTGCTGTCAGCACTGAAATATCCACATCAGAAGACTGTTCAGGTCATTTTAAATTCACATTAGCACAGTGACTATAAGAAACTGATAATACAGATTAACGTGATATTTGCCCCCAGTTTGTCTTCTATGGGTTTCCATGAGAAGGTCCTCACAATAAATTATATAAAATACAGTACTTTGGTTGGAAATTGTAAAAATAATTCTAAAAATTAACCACATATATTAAACAAACAAGTTGCTACAGTATGCTTTAAATGATATAAAATAATTAGTATGTCAAACATTTTCTTATAAACATATTGCTTTGGATCATACATTGAACTGAAACATACAGCCTGCATTCTTTTTCTCTCCTAAATGGCACCAAACAATGGCTTGATGCCACATCATGAAAAAACATGGTGCCCGTGAACTCCAACAGTACTGGTAATTTGTACTTAAAAACAAAACGATTCTTGCGTTACATGGGTTGCCTTGACTGTACGCAATTTTTGATAACTCCAGATGATGACATAGCATCAGTTTATTAGACGTATATAGGCCTTTAGGCAAGAGATGTGTCTAAAAAATTGCTTAAAAATCAGTTTTCTTCCTATTTAAATCATACATGAGCTGGGTGAGGGCTTAGTAATTAATGGCAGCTTATTGTCAAATTAACAATCACACCAAGAGTAGCTTTTATGCCCATGCAACTTTCCCTGCAGTTCACACACATACCCTTTGGCATACCACTGTCACTGAACCTTTGGGCACTGTACCATTTCCTGACGTCCCAGAAAGCTTTCTGCCTGGAAATGAGGTACAGACGTGGATAGGTACAGTTAAACTCATCATTCTTCTTGGTGTCTTGCAGTTGATTTTGTAAGTCTATAGTAACTGAAAATATAGGCAACAGGTAGCATTTCATTTTCACTTAACAAAATAATGGTGACTATTTGCTCCTATAGTAAACAGCTTGTATGCTCAATTTATCCCTTACCCGTTTCAGGGCAGGGGGAAAAGAGAACTTTATAGGATTTTGCTAGTTCTATAGAATTGACATTGTTTTTTCAGCCTTCTAGTTTGCTCAATGCAGCGTCAGTTTCTTGACTTGCAAATGAATAAACATGTTTTGCTCCCCAAGGGAAGTTGTTTGCTGATAAACAAATGAAAGAGGAAGAAGAAAAGTGAAATATTTTCTGAATTTGGGCCCTACAAAAGTAATAGAAAAACAATTTTATAATGTGTAATAAGCAGGTAACTGGGTTTTTCAATTAAAAAAAAAAAGTAATGACCTTAACATAAGCTAGAGGGCCAAGAATATGGCATTCACAATCCATCTGGTTCTCTAGGGGGTATTTACAATTTAAAACCAGCTTTCCAGCAAGCGGTAAGCTTTCAGATTAACTTACTTTTTATACATAATACAGAAAGGGGAAATAAATATTAACCTCATAGTAAAGGACTCATCTCTGAAAACATATTTTCTGTTGCTTGAGATAATGAGAATATAATACAGAAATGAATTCAGCTTCAAGTTGTGCTTACATATACATCTTTATTTCCTGAAGCTTTGCTGCCAGTTTGTTAACAGGAAAATATTACCTCTCAAATCCACATCCATCATGTGCTATTCTCATGCCCCCAGCGATCATGGTGCTTGGTCAAGTATATTTTTGAGCCAGACTCTCCAAAGCACAAATTACTCCCTGATTTTAGGTGAGGGCCCCTTGGGAACCATCCTGATTTGTTCAAGCTGCAACATATTATGAATACGTCAAAGCAACAATTTACCAACTTACTAGGTTGAACCATATCAAAGTGCCGATATTCATTTTAACCTACAAAAAGGACATTTTCATTGGCTCAACTTGCTATATCCTGGAACCAAATGAGAGTGACTTGAGCCCTGCGAGAAGGTGAGTCAATATACTCAGGAGATTATGTCGTGTGTAAAGACGGTGACCTTCTCTCTTGCCTTTCAGGCAACCATGAGTGGAGGCGAGTGTGCCTGACAGAGGTGGATCAGAGCGGACTTTTTGTCTTTTTCTGTCTCCAAACTAGCTTTGTCATTTTCAAAATTGCTGTAAACATTCCTCTCAATGGAACAGCCTCTGCCCACAATATAGAGTTCTCACTGTTGAAAGAAACTACACAAGGGTTAAGAGTCCTTTGAATGTGGCACGTGACAGACACTGACATCATGGTAGCTGTGACTTCCCAGACCAGTGGGACCTCCGCCATCTATCTTTCCTGCTCCCCAAATTGCCATGAAAACTGAGCTAAATGCAACATTCTGAGGGTTAGGATAATAAAAAATCTTCTGCTGCTTTGACACTTAGCTTTGGGGTCACACATCTTGGCAGGGATATAGTTTAAGTGACCGTGTTAACCTTTACGTGGAGAACATCTTGGCTTGAAAAGCTTCCTTTTTGTGGGTACTTATACAAGTTGATTTCAAAAATGGAAGAAAATAGAATATCATGGCATAGCTTGGTTTCAGCTGGATATCTCCAACCACCAAAAAGGGTGTTATAAACATTTCTAAAAATATTTACTTAGAGTTCTTTCATCTGGGGAGTAAAAAGAAAACAAAGTGAATTATGTAATAGTACTTTTAGAACAGCACAGTGGTATCAAAAAGTCAAACCAATAACACAGTATTGAGAACGGCAGATGGTCAGTTTTCTGGTGCTGAGGTCAGTCCAAAAAAGCCTAAAGTACCGAATATGCCACATTTAAAATTTAACCACTTCACAAATATCTGCACACATTGAGGAAAAAACCCTTTATCGTGTAGCCTTAAATTGCACCCCTGTTGCAATACTGCATCATTATTATTCTATTTTTAAAAATCTGTATAAAATATTATCTGGAACCCCAAAGGAAAATCAATTAATCTTTAAAAAGTTCCTTACAAAGTTGACTGTATAAAATGCTAAAACATAATCCATATATACAAAATGCTGCTGTTTAAGAAAATAATGGGACCCAGTTTTAGAATAAAATGACTTTGTACAAAAAAAGGTACTGCATTCAAATCAATATTTAAAAAAAAAACTTTAAAAATGAATATTGAAATGTCTCAGTTCAGAAGAATAACTATAAAGTGTTTGCTTTTCCACCATCCGAAAGTCTCTTGCAGGTAGAACACCATCTGGCCGAGGGAGAGTGTCCTGCTGTCCCCTACAAAGGGCTTCGTGACAGTCACCGCCGAGATGCATACTTAGCAGCCCAGTCCGTCCGGCCATGCACGGGCTGGGCGGCCGGAGGCCGGGGCAGCGACCCGGGAGTGCTTCTCGGTTGGGTGTGGAAAAAAGGTCGCCCAGGATGAGGTCTCACAGCCTTCAGGGAAGAATACCCTGCAATGAAAGGAAAAGGTGGGTCTGACTGATACGGGACCCATGCAAACAAAGTGCAGCCAAGAGCATCTTGGTGACAAAAATATTAGCAAAGGAGAGCTCAAGAGCAGCCGCCTCCTCAGCGTCCTCCCTCCCAGTTAAGGACAACCCCATTCTATAGTGGTCAGGCCAGAATTACTGGTGTCATCCCTGACCCTTCTCTTTTTCTCAGATCCCACTTGTAATTTTCAGCAAATCCCATTGGCTCTACCTTCCAAACCTACCCAAAACCTGGCCCAGGTCAACCATCACCACCGGCCCAGGCCAGCCTCATTCCTCGCCTGGATAATCCTGACAGCCTCCTGGTTGGTTTCCCTACTTCCACCCTGCTCGCCCTTTCAGTCTAGTGACAACAGGGCTTGAGTGAGCCTGGAGGTAGAAGTCAGATCCCCTCACTGCCCAGCTCAGAACCCTCCGGGGGCTTCCATGTGGCTCAGAGTCATGACGATGTGCTTACAGTGACCTGTGGGGGGTGCCCCCCATCACCTCTCTGACCTCCTCTTCCTGCTCCCCTCCCCTTTTTCACACCATTCCTGCACTCCGCCTCCCTGCTGTTCCTTGCATCTACCAGGCCCATCCTACCTGGAGGCCCAGGCACTAAGAGCCTGCATTATAGGGCTTGCTCGCTCACCTCCTGTAGATCTTTACCCGATGGCTCCTTTGCAGTGAGGTCTTCTTCGGCCGCCCTATGTAAAATGCATCTGCACCCCATACTCCCTACTCCCTGCTTTAGTTTCCCCTTAGCACTTTTGGAGCATCTTATTTGGTCTACTTATTGTCTGTAGAGTACAAGTTCCAGGAGGACAGGGAGTTTTGTGTCTCCTTCACTCGTGGACCCTAGGCCTACAAGGTCCAGCACAAAGCAGTTGTTTGATAACTGTTTGTTGAATCAGTTCATGAATAATAATAATCTGAAACAGAACTTACCAGGGGAAGGGTCAGGTATAGGTGCCACGTGGACCCTCTGCACAGTAGAACCGATTTCTTTTTTCAGAAAGGAAGGGATATAGTTTCCAGCCAGTCCACTAGAACTTGTTGAGGTGGAACCAACTGATTTGCAAAAGGAAAAGCTTGTTACTGCAGAGACATGCACAGGACACCAATGGGGGTAAAGGACAGTGGGGCAGGACAATAGAGAACCAGGTTTTGACTTTCAGGGGAAAAGAATTAGGATAAAAACAGTGAATTCCAAGCAGAGCATTCCACCACACCACACTGCTGGAAACACTGGGGGATGGGGCGAGGGTGTGCAAAGACAGTGCTGACCCTGTAGCCTGTACCCACAAGGAGGCTGGTGGGTTAGTTTGCTTAAAAAAAGGGGAAATTTGGAATTTTCTGTCTGTTTGTAATAATAAGTTTAAGCTGTTTTGGAATTTTTTTTTTCTGCTCCATAATATACAAGAGTTAGCCTTCCATGTCAGTATATACAAATTCCAGAGTATGGTTAAACCATAACTCATTTAACCATTCTCTTATTGATCAGCAAACAGGTTATGTTAATTATTTAGCTATTATAAGTAATTCTACGCTAAGTATTCTTGTCCAGAACCAGAAAATTGATCCTTATTAAAATATATTAAATACGTTTACTTTTTATGTCATTTCTGTCTTGAGACAGTTTTAAGGGCAGGAACTGGGTGCTACTCATCTTAGTGTTCCAGGAGGTTCATGGAAAGCCTTACATATAGCAAGTAATCAACACGTATCGGATGGGTGAATGCGTATCTATAATGAGCCTTATTATTAAGGCTTCAAGGTGCACACGGAATAATGAAGAATATTATACAAACGGAAGTTATATCCATTTGGAAGAGTTCATGAGGGGGAGAGTTGCTCTCTATCTTCACAACACAGAGCATTCTTGGCAACTGCTCAAGGCAGAGTGGGAAAAAGGGTCTGGAGCTCATGTGTGAGGAGCTGTGTTGGTCAGCTGGAGCACATTTTGCAATTCTGGTGACTAGATAAATGAGAAGAAAAATGGGAAGAGAATTTGAACAAGGAAATCACAGAAGGAAGAAAACGTAGAGTCAGTAAACACAAGAGAAGATGATCAACCCTCATTAGTCAATGGGGCATGCGGGGTGAAGCCACAGTAAGATGCCATTGCACACCTCAGATGAGCACCCGTTTACAATCTCAACAGTACCAAGAGGCATCAAGGGCAGAGCACAACTCCCACACCCTGCTGGACAGCAGCTGGGCAAAATCTGTGAAGTCCAAGATGAGCACAGCCTTTAAGCTAACGTGTTTACGTCATACCCAGAAACCTCACAAGTGCACACCACCTATAGGGGGCATCAATGTTCACTCCGGCGCTCTAACTGTGAAAACTGTCAACAACTTACATGTTGGTCAAGAAGAGAAGGAATGAATAAATTATGTTCTAAGTGTCCATCAACAGATGAACGGATAAAGAAGACATTGTATAGATATACAATGGAATACTACTCAGCCATAAGAAAGAACAAAATTTTGCCATTTGCAGCAATATGGATGGACTTGGAGGTCATTATACTAAGTGAAATAAGTCAGATAAAGACAAATACTGTATGATATAACTTATATGTGGAATCTAAAAAATATTAACAAAGAAACAAAATTGAGTTATTTGTAGTGACGTGGATGGACTTAGAGTCTGTCATACAGAGTGAAGTCAGAAAGAGAAAAGCAAATACCGTACGCTAACACATATATATGGAATTTAAAAAAAACGGTTATGAAGAACCTAGGGGCAAGACAGGAATAAAGACGCAGACGTAGAGAATGACTTGAGGACATGCGGAGGGTGAAGGGTAAGCTGGGATGAAGTGAAAGAGTGGCATGGACATATATACACTACCAAACGTAAGATAGATAGCTAGTGGGAAGCAGCCGCGTAGCACAGGGAGAGCAGCTCAGGGCTTTGTGATCACCTAGAGGGGTGGGATAGGGAGGGTGGGAGGGAGACACAAGAGGGAGGAGATATGGGGATATATGTATATGTATAGCTGATTCACTTTGTTATAAAGCAGAAACTAACACACCATTGTAAAGCAATTATACTCCAATAAAGATGTTTATTAACAAACTAATGAA
This sequence comes from Physeter macrocephalus, assembly GCF_002837175.3. Classification (NCBI taxonomy): domain Eukaryota; kingdom Metazoa; phylum Chordata; class Mammalia; order Artiodactyla; family Physeteridae; genus Physeter; species Physeter macrocephalus. Next base: position 84,101,462 of record NC_041231.1, read on the forward strand.
TGTAACAAAAAAAAAAGCAGACAGATATAGAGAACTAGTGGTTGCCAGTGAGGAGAGGAAGGGAGGAGGGGCAGTATAGGGGTAGGAGATTAAGAGGTACAAGCTATTAGGTATAAAATAAGCTACAAAGGATATATTGCACAGCACGGGCAATATAGCCAATATTTTATAATAACTATAAGTGGAGCATAACCTTTAAAGATTGTGAATCACTATAGCGCACACCTGTAGCTTATATAATATTGAACAGCAGCTATACTTGAATTAAAAAAATTATATTCTAGTATAAATAATAAATCGTGGTATCATACACATATATATTGTATATGTAATACTATACATAATGTGATATATATTCTATGGATGTATAATTGCTGCATACGTAATATAATTATTAAAATGAGTGGAGATCCAGGATTATATGCATATAAATTTTAAAACATGCAAAACCATACTAGGTATTTCTTGTATACTAAAAACAAAGCATGGAAATAATAAACACCCAACTCAGGCAGAGTGGGGCTCGGGGGGAAGGAGAGGAAAAGAGGAAGGGAGGAAAGGCAAGGCCCCGGGCTTCGTGTGTGTTTGCAGAGTCTGACTTTATAAGCTGGGTGGTGGGTACGTGGGTGTGGATATATTCTCTCTTTCCTTTTTGTATTCCTTAAAATACATGAACACGCAATGGACAAAGGCAGGGAGAAGAGAAGCCCAGATGTTTACTTGGCATGTGGAAGGGGAAGCAGCCCACAGCAGGGGAAGCGGTCTTCTGGGCACGGGGTGTGTCTGCCTGGAGGACTTCTGAAATTCATCCGTCTATTATAAAAAGAGTAGGCAGGGGCTTCCAAACCATCCACCTTCCAACCAGAAGGGGTTCTGATGCCCTGGGCTAAGGCTGGGCCATCAGACAGAAGGGAGAAGCCAGAGCAAGGCAGACCCAGTGAAGTGTGACACTGGAGGTTGCCCACCACAGAGCAGGGCCTCAGAATCCAGACTCCTAAGACTGTTTTTCCCTCGCACCAGGGAAGACTGCTCTCGTGCCCTGCTATTCTTTTTTTTAAAACATCATCTTTATTGGAGTATAATTGCTTTACAATAGTGTTAGTTTCTGCTTTATAACAAAGTGAATCAGTTATACATATACATATGTTCCCATATCTCTTCCCTCTTGCGTCTCCCTCCCTCCCACCCTCCCTGTCCCACCCCTCTAGGTGGTCACAAAGCACCGAGCTGATCTCCCTGTGCCGTGCGG
>NC_041231.1:84102987-84124707 GCF_002837175.3 Physeter macrocephalus
CCACATCTTCTTTATCCATTCATCTGTTGATGGACACTTAGGTTGCTTCCATGTCCTGGCTATCATAAATAATGCTGCAATGAACATTTTGGTACATGACTCTTTTTGAATTATGGTTTTCTCAGGGTATATGCCCAGTAGTGGGATTGCTGGGTCGTATGGTAGTTCTATTTGTAGTTTTTTAAGGAACCTCCATACTGTTCTCCATAGTGGCTGTATCAATTTACATTCCCACCAGCAGTGCAAGAGTGTTCCCTTTTCTCCACACCCTCTCCAGCGACGGCAGGGCCCGAGGGAGCTGGCGGAGTCCCCAAGGCCTGCTGCCAGGTGAGAGAGCAGCACGGGCCTGGAAAAGAGGCCCGGGGTTTTCACGCCAGAGAGGCCCTCGTGGTTCCATGGCTTGTCACCCTGCCACATCCAGAGAATCTGCTTCTTATCATTTAGGGGTTAATCATCATTACTCACCTGAATTTATTTTGCTGATCACTGATACCATCCCTGAAGATTTTCCAGACAAACCAGAACTAGACCATGGATTAGATGGAATAAAATCCTTTCCTGGATTCGGGAGTAGGCCGTTTCTTATATTTATTCCTAATAGGGAAGAAATGTTTTTCAAATGCAAAATTTATATTTCACCTTGTATCCCATGTCAGAGGTGAAACGAATGCAGAATCCAATTTGTCAAAGACTTCCTGTGTTTCAACAATCAAAGCAAAAACTGACCATGATGATGGCATCAGATGGGTGGCAGAGGAACGATGCCATCTTCGGGGTGAGTGTGCTGTCTCACTGGTGGGTGGCCTGACAGACTTCACCTTCTACCAACAGATCTGTCCACGTCTGATGTCTTGAGCACCTGGTGCCGTCCTGGGCTTCAGTGTCCCTTGGCCTTCCTACTCGTCCGCCTTCACAGACCACTGCCTTTCTGTCAGCTGCCCAAGTTCTTCTCTTTTCCCTCCACAACCCCAAGCCCAGCTCTGCAGCCCTCTGCTGTCCTCTTTCTGAATTCTGAGATTCCATCCTCTCAACCTGACATGGACTATCGGAGGTGACTCTGGTCTGTACCAATGACCCTCATTGACTCCCTCACGCCCAAGGCTGCCTTGACCCCAACTGCAAGACAAACCACTGCCCCCCGGACCACCCACTTCCCACTCCTATCAGGCTTGCAGCTAGCTTTCAGAACAGAAACTCAATTCATCCTTTACCCTTCTTCGTCCCCTAGAGCCAAAAAGAAGTAACTCTCTGCCTGTGCTCGCTGCAGCTGGAGTCTTTGCCCCCCCATGCCCTGCCACCTGGGAAGCGTCAGGCCAATCTCCTAAGGCCACAGTGCCAAGCCTGATGAGGTCTGGCAGTATTTAGGAGGCCTGTTCCCAGTCAACAGTGGGGAACCAGTGCATCAGCAGGGCCTCCATTCCCCACCCTAGGTCTCCCCCCTGGGTCTGTCCCCACCTGGACAACAGCGACAGCTTGGGGGCCCCTCACCCATGCAGCACACAGATGTCAATAAAAGCATGTCACTCCTCCAGCTACGACCCTTCAAGAGCTTCCCGTTGCTCGTGAAATAAAATCCAAATTTCTTATAAGACCGCCAGAGATGCCTCACGCGTCCAACGCCTCATCCTCTCTGACGGGGCTCAGGCCTTATGCCGGCCTCTCACCAGCCAAGCCCTTTCCTGCCTGCAGGCCTCTGTACTGGCTGTTCCCTCTACTCAGCATGTCTCTGTGCACGTGGAGTTCCTTCCCAATCGCCGGGGCCCAGCTCGGAGTCACTTGATCAGAGAGGCCTGCCCCCACCGCTCTGTCTATTGTACTGCCTCCGCCCCCATTTCATCACCCTTAACGCCAGTTGTCACCATCTGTGGCTATGGTGTGTCCATTTATTTAGGGTCTGTCTCCCACCACTAGAAAATACGAGGGTGAGGATACTGTCTACAGGCTGCTGGCTAAAGTCACTGCATAGCCTGTGATGTGAATGGAGGCCCTAGAGGTGGGCAGCCTAGTGGTCCCTCTTGGCTATTGTGTCCACCAGATTCTCAGTGGCCAGCACGGGACGTTGCACAATACGGATTTACTGATGGAATGAATTTGTGAATGAACGGTTGGCTAACACCGTACGCTTAGAATACAGAGAATGCGGAGAGAGGTCTGGGCACCCTCCAACTACAATGTTTTCACTTAACCCCTGTGGTACAGCCACATGGGGTGACTAAGCTCCCATCTGCTTTTCTGAGAAAACACACAGGGCTGGCAGTTTCTGGAGAGACCTCGGGCAAGCTGCCTGGTTCTTCCTGGTTACTCCTTCCCTGGGGATTGGACCCGGTTTCCTCTACCAGATTTCTTATCTTAGGCAACTACAGAAGATAAGAATGTGAAGCCTGGGAATTTCCTGACTGTCCAGTGGTTAGGACTCCGCACTTCCACTGGTCAGGGAACTAAGATCCCGCGTGCCATGTGGCCAAAAAAGAAAGAAAGAAAGAATGTGAAGCCTGGGCTTCAGCTAATATTTCTATGGTGGTCCCACCAGTTCGGAAGAGAAGCCCCAAGCACTTGCCATCCAAAACAGCATCTTTGTGAACACGTGATTCCAGGGACACGATTTCTTATCAGTGATCAGAGCAAAGGCAGGAATGTTTATTACCAGGCAGGTACCGGGAGTGCTTCAGGTAGTGCTGCTTGGCCGCCGACCTCAAGGTGGGCGTGTCGCACCGGGGATAGGATGTCTGCGTTGGGGCACTATTTCCGGTGCCCACGGGCTCTGAGGGCTTCAGGTCCAGAACACTCTCAAATCTGAGTGGGGAGAAGATGGTTTCGGTCAGCACGAGCTGGGTAGCTCATCAGACGTAAAGATGACCTCACAGACCCCAGGTGCAGTCTGTGCACAGACAGGAGCCCACACTTGCCTGCACAGAGTCTCATCGCTCTGTCTCTTCTTGTTTTTCAGGTCAATCCTGGTGAACGATGGGCTGAAATCTGAGTCATCTAAGTCAGCCCAGTCATCAGAATCCTTTGCTGACCTGGAAACGAGACCCCACCTTCTCCTACTCTTTGGCTTGATCTCACCATTTTTGTGCTCCAGGCCAGTGAGAATTTTCTGTGTATACAAGGAGACGGGGGGAAAAAAGCAAAAATTGGCATTAACGGAGCTCACCCACGAGTAATCGCCATTCTGAACTTTCTCGGTTATGTAAAGGAGGGTTCTGGGGCGTTTCCTTCCCCAATATGCACTGTTTATTGGAAAGGACAACGGTGGAAAACATAGTCCCAGACCTGTGTCACTCATCCTGCACAGATTACATCAGTTTTCATTCAATGGGGACGCTAAGCTGTGTAAGATAAGGATTTAAAAAAAGAAATTTAAGGTACTTCTCACGTATGAGGAAAGTGGCTGGATGCTCAAACAGGGCTCATCTCTGAAACAGTGAGTGTGATTGACACTGTCCTAAATAGAATGTAAGAGAATATAGCTAAAGTGTCAGTCACCTGCTCTTTTGTAGAAAACAATGCAATTAATGCCTTCTTTGCCTTCTCAGTAGACCTGGATCCTATTTAACTACAGAATTAGCTACAATAAGAAATTTCCAAACACCCACTGCTGCCGCAAGGGGGCGGGGGTAAAGTGACAGTCTGGAGACACCACCCGTGCAACCTCACGCTGTCCTAGGCGGGAGCCAGCACTCACTGAGTGAATGCTAGTCGACAGATAAAGTATTACTTTTGCATAAAGGTGTTAGAAGATCGGACTCTCAGACAGCACTATAAGGCTCATGGAAACCAGACTCTCGTGTCAGATTATTATCATATCGACTAACACTCACTGTTTCCTTTTGAACAGCAAGAGGAGAAGAAAGAGCTGGGCTCCATCAACAGCCTGGCATTACCAGCATCGACTGATAGCACTGATACGAATAATGATCTACAAATATTAGTGGGGCACTTGATGATTTTCAAAACATCTTCACAAGCAGCAGGACCTCTGATCCCCATGAACAGCCTTGTCTGGTGGACAAGACAGGCATTAGGATGCTCCTTTTCCAGATAAGTCTACAGGGATTGATAATAACAATAACTAGCGCTCTCATTATCCACCCCTATTTCACAGATGAGGAAGTGAAGAGCAGAGAGGCCAGGTACCCTGCACAGGATCATGAAGCTGTGAAACAGCAGAGCCGAGATGTGAGACCCTAGTGATCTGGGGCCACGTCCAGCCTTCGGCCACCACCCCACGGCCAGGCCCCCAGGCGTGGCATTGTAATTCACAGGCGGAGCCAGAGCTTGAATTTAGACCTTTAACTCCAAAGCCAAGGCTCTTTTCACAATTCCACGATATTGCAAAGACAGATCTAGTATAATTAGACCTCATCTGCTGAAAAAGAAAATATGTCACTCAGTAAGTAGGGTCAGAAGAGGAACAGGCCAGACACAGGGCTCTCAAGCAAATCTTCCTGCTTACTGCCTGGGGATGCTTGGTGTGGAGTGATGGCAAGAGCCAGGGGCTTGGCTTGTCCTCTGGAAGGTGATCCGTCCTGGAAGCCTCGGCTTTGTAGGGGTACATGAGATGCTGAGGGGGCTGGCTGGCTTGATGCTGTCTCAAAGAAATGCGCGTGTGTGGCTTGGTTGGGGGCTGGGCAGGAGGGACCGGCTTTATGTGAGGCGGTGGGGCTGCCTTTTCCAGACCGTCCTTCTGTGGTTTTCCTGAATCTTGAAGGCTCTGTGTGGTGCTGCCCAGGGGGTGCCCAACCTGGAAGTAAGGATATCGAAGCGCCTGGAACGACACATAAGGCTGTTTTAGGAGAAGAATCTGGCCAGGATGGTTGACACCATTCAGGGTTGCTGGCTAGATTTCACGAAACCGGTTTACTACAGTTGCTTAGCCCAAACCGATTATAAAACAGCATCCTGAATCTGTAACACCCCTTTGTGAATTCCTTATCTAAAATAGTGTAAAATGTACGGATTGGTTGCCACACTCAAATTATTTGGGTAAAGCACCCAGGTTCACTGCTATGCCCTTTGCTACTTCTGCCAGTATCCTGGCTTTGTAACTTATTTGCTGTGTGTCTTAAATATAATATTTCACCATTCTAAGCCCATTTCTTCAGTCCATAGAAAGAAAAATAATAAAATGGAGAGAGCCAAGTATAATGATCCAGGAGGACTCTGAAAAATCAAATATAAAATAAGCAGGTACAGATAAACAACAAGGATTTACTGTATAGCACAGGGAACTATCTCCAATATCTTGTAATAATCTGTAATGGAAAAGAAATGTATAGAAAACTATCACTTTGCTGTACACCTGAAATTAACACAATATTGTAAATCAACTATACTTCAATTTTTAAAAAATAAAATAAGCAGGTGCATCTGCTTTAACACCAGAAACGCCAAGAGTGTAATGCCCGCTACAGTTAAACCTTGCCCATCAAGATAACCACGCTTTCTGGATCGCCGAGGGATAAATCTTAAAGTGCTGGGTTTGCAATTCTTTCTGAAATATCCCCTAGGCTTTCTGAGTGGAAGTCATTGAATACAACATAACCTTTCTCGATGAATCTGGGACATAGCTATAAACACCTGTAATGATAATAAGTGTAGATACAGAGGCAAATAACGTGGATACTCCCATAGTGGTCCTGGACCCTGATGTCTAACTCGGAAAGTCTTCTCTGTAGTCCCAGGTATTTTTGCAAGTCTCAACTGACTTGGGGGTATTTTTAGTTTTCCTGATACTATTCTTAAAAGTACACATTCCTCTCTTGGTTCCTTGGTTCCTTACAGAATCTTTTTCTTTTCATCTCTAAAAAACTGGTTTCATCAGAAAGCTTCCTTCCTGCCCTGAAACCATTTGTGAATTTCATCACCCGAAGCGCATTTCTGAGCGCTCTCCAACCTTCTTGAGCCATCCAGGGTCTGGGCTGTTTCTTCTTTGAGCCACTGGACAGCTGCTTTTCTCCCATTCCTTAATGCCCCCAGCCATCAGCTCTCAGCTCTCACAAATTCTAGCGTCACGTCGGCCCTGTCTTCAAGTGCCTCTGTCACTTTCGCTCAGCCAAATCACTGACTCTGATTAGAACTGGTCACCTTTTTGATTCTCTGGGTAGTGAGATTATCAATGAGACAAGCTGAGAAGGGGCCAGGTACAACCACCACAAAAAGAGGCTGGCAGGAGGCCTGGCGGTGTTTGAAGCCCATGGCACTACATGTCTCTTTTGGGTGCACTTTATAATCTAAGTCAAAGTGGCCTTGGGGGAGGGCGGATTGGGAAAACAGGAGGTATGGAATCAGAAGGTGTGTCATCCACGTGACAGAACTGCCATTGATAGTACATTATCTGTACTAGTTACTGGTGGAGTTATTAAGGCAAATCATTTAAGCTTTCTTTTCTTTTTTGCTTTTTGCAAGTCACTTAAACTTCCTGAGATTCAGTTTTCTCATTTATAGAATGAAAACAGTAACACCTATCTCATGGAGCCTTCACGGCGTTAAAATTACATAAAAACATACTAAAGCATGTGCAAACTATAAAGTGCTATAAAATGCTAATTACATTTATTATCCTAGCTCTCTCTCTCTGTCATCTGTAAAATGAGTGATTTGGATCTTACAAGATATTTTCACTTTGAAACTGCCTTTCAACAACCAGTACTGCCTTATAAACAAACTGCTACATCATCTTAGCTCATAGAGAATATATTTGAAAACATCTGCCAAAGACTGGTGGATATATGTTTACTTTCATTTCCACGTATACGGTGATCTATGAAGTGAACTGTATGGCAATTTTCAAAGCAACTATATTGTTTAAACCTTAACTACTTTAGACACAGACAGTGTCAAACTATTTTAACTTCTTATACCTTATATAGTTCACCATTAGTGGTATTCAATACTAGTTTTCACACATCATGCCTAATAAAATACTTCCCATGAGATTTATAGGAATTATTCACAGTTATACATGAACTTCGAGAGAAATGCGTCAGAAGAAAATGGAAGGAAACCTGACTAGCTGTTGGCCGTTTCTTGGGATCCCACTGCAGCATGTCTCTCAGGAGGTGAACTGCTTCGCTGCTGGCATTTGGAATCAGGGTCTTCAAGTTATTGGGCACACAGTGGGGCCAGCGGAAGTTCATGGCACTTGACAGTTGGTAGCCTTCAGGCCAGTCAGTCTGAAAGAAGGAAAAGGTAGAAAATCTTGCTCAGCCAATCGCTGTGATCGGACTTTATGTTCTGGCATGTATGACGTGTCACTGCCACGTCCATACCAACTATGGTGGCAGTGGCACTGTGGGTACTGAAATGCAGGAGGATGCTAACAGAGAGACACAAAGAACAGGAAGGCTGGAGAACAGTGGGAAAGACACTGGATTTGCCACCAACTTTTTTTTTTTTTTTTTTGGGCTGAATTGTGTGGCTTGCAGGATCTTAGTTCCCTGACCAGGGATCGAACTTGGGCCACGGCAGTGAAAGCGCCAAGTCCTAACTACTGGACCGCCGGGGAACTCCCCACACCAACTTATTTTATAACTTTAACACGAGACAGTTCACCTCTTGAGATCTGGGGGTTGAACCAAATTAGTATTTTCCCAATTGCGTTCCATGAGACGTAGGTTTTAGAAACTGCTAATGAGATTTTTTTGGGGGAAAAAATAAAACAAAACACCTTGTTCTTGGTCAAATAAACTTGTGAAAGCCTCCATATTACTAGATCCCCATCCTGATGAGTCAAAGTACAAACGCTTAGAAACCCAGCAGTCAGGAGAGCTATTAGTCTCAAGTCCTCCACTTTTTCATGCATCAGACCTACGGGGCACTCAGTGCTGGAGTGAATGAAGGAAGATGCTGAGCAATCAGTCTTTAAGATCCCTGTTAGTTCCAACAAACTCCTGTTTTATAAGACACATTCTGATGTAATTGCTTTTTATTTTTTTAAAGTGAAGTGGCAGAATATATAGCTTGTATCTTTCATTCACTTAGTTCCCGAGGGCCTCCTATATACTTAATGTGGGGTATCCAAAAAATAATCCAATATAAATCCTGTCCTTAAAGATATTACGGTCCGAAAGAGAAAATAAGACATTTATTTTAAAAACACAGTAACACAAAATAAAAAGTAACAAAGGTCACAAGAGAGGTAGAGATACAGTCATCCAGAGGAGGGAGAGATTCCAGCAGGAGAGTCTGGACATCTTGAAGAGGTGGCATTAATGATTCCTTCAGATAATTAAAAAAAAAAATTTTGAGGGTCTGGTTTGTACCAGCAATGGTGCTAGGAAGTGTAAAATAAATGCAAAGAAACACAAGACAAATCCATTCCCTGAGTGAGCTTATGGTCCAGGAAACAGATTATGTACACAGATGATATACTAATAACACAGAACACAGTTGAACATGAAGAGATTAGAGGAATAGGGAGGAGAAAGATTACGAGGGTCTTGGAAAAAGAGTGGGATTGGGGCACATGAGACCTGCAGAAGCGGGAGATTCTAGAGCACAGAGCCAGGAGGGGTGCAAGTGGCAGATAAGGAATGAGAGTTAGGGGGCTGGGCAGTAGATATTTTTAGGAGGGGAGGACAGTACCAGAGCTCTTCTTTAGGGGCATAAGTCTGGCCACAGACGGGAAGAAACGCTGGAGGGAAAAGACTTGAAGGCAGAAAGACTGGGGTGGTGCCCCCCTCCCCAGACACAGACAGGGCTTCAGTCTGAGATACTGGCTGAAGATAGCAGGATCTATGGGCCAACTGCTGGGATAAGGGGAAAGGGGAGCAAGGGAGAGAGGAAGAAGGTCAAACTGAAACTCAGCCTCAAGGCTGGGCTCTGGGATGTGATGGGACCACAGGCAGAAGTGGGGAATGAGCGAAGGAGGCTGGTTGGGGGAGAAACAAAAAGCAGTGTGGGTCAGACGTGCTGAGTTGGAGGTGAGGGTGAGGGTGTCAGGGAAAAAATCCCAGAGAAAGATGTAAATTTGTGACCAGAGTTATAAAGGAAAGGGGGAGGGCTACAGATCACATTAGGAGACTTCTGCACGGATAAGAGTTGTAGCCACGAGAACGCAGAAGCTCTGCAAGGGAGCGGAGAGGACGTGGGCAGAAAAGCAGAGGAAGCCAGGAAGTCTTCCACTGCAGGGTAGGAGGAGGGCGTGGAGGACTACCCAGGGCGAGGAAGATCCAGAACGAGCCGGTGCTGCCCAGGGCGGGGGGCAGGGAACACAGGAAGCTGCAGCTTTGTCCCACAGGCCTTTGTCCCCCATCATTACCTTTTTGGGTGTCCCCAGCACTTGGCAGATTTTGAAGATTGTGTCGATCTCACTGGCCCCGGGGAAGAGTGGCCGGAGGGTGTACACCTCTGCCATGATGCAGCCCACGGCCCAGATGTCGATGGGGGAGCTGTAGTTTGTGGACCGCAGGAGCACCTCCGGGGCCCGGTACCTGCAAGACCAAGGAGAAGCTAGTTCCACACCCGCCGGTCAGAAGCAAACTAAATACACAATCAGCTCCTCAGAGCGTTTCTGTATTTCTGTTTTCTGTCTAGTTCAGGGCGGCGCATGGACTCATCAAGCAACAGCTGTAGCTGCAGTGTAAAGCTGGACTCCTCGGCTTCACAGGGTTTTCTATGGAGCATTTCTTGACAGGCCTCTGCTCTATAGCATTTTCGAGAAATACAGACAGTGAGAGAGAACAGAAAAAGAGCGAGTGAGAGAGGAGGGAAAAGGAGCGAGAGAGAATAAAGAACTAGTGGTCTGTAGGCTCTTCTTGGTCATGGCCAACTGCTTAGATCTAATTCTTAGGGCCTGAAAGTTTTAACAACACCAACCGGCTGATTTTCAGACAGGTCTTTGGAGAATCTTTTACACAACTCTTTTAGGAAAAGGTCTTCTGGAAGCTCTCTATATAGAATATTATTTAGATTATGGAAAAGCACAAGGGACTTCCTTTTTAAAAAAATTTTTTATTGAAGTATAGTTGATTTACAGTGTTGTGTTAGTTTCTGTTGTACAGCAAAGGGATTCAGATACATATATTCTTTTTCAGATTCTTTTCCATTATAGTTTATTACAAGATATTGAATATAGTTCCCTGTTCCCTGTTGGACTGCCTTCTAAAATCGTTTACAACACAAGCTTTTTTTAAAAAAAAAAAATTTATTTATTTTTATTTTATTTATTTTTGGTTGCGTTGGGTCTTTGTTACCACGCATGGGTTTTCTCTAGCTGCGGTGAGCAGGCGCTACTCTTTGTTGTGGTGCGTGGGCTTCTCACTGCGGTGGCTTCTCTTGTTGCGGAGCATGGGCTCTAGGCGTGTGGGCTTCAGCAGTTGTGGCTCAGGGCTCTAGAGCACAGGCTCAGTGGTTGCAGTGCACGGGCTTGGTTGCTCCACAGCATGTGGGATCTTCCCGGATCAGGGCTCGAACCCGTGTCCCCTGCACTGGCAGGCAGATCCTTAACCACTGTGCCACCAGGGAAGCCCCTATAATACAAGCTTTTAAGCTTGTACAATGCCAACATTCCTACACATATGTGTTTCAAATGGTGTTCTTAGTGGAAAATTAGTATTTGTGACAATAATATGATCCTCAGTATAATCGCATGGTCTTTAAATGGTCTTTAAAAATAAGAAAGGCAAACGTTAACATTATCCTCAGTATAATGGTATATTTTTAAAGAAGTGCAATTAAATCCTTTGAGGAAGATGGTACTCACCATCTGGTAGATACATAGTCTGTGTATGGAGGTCTTGATCGGATTTCTCGGGCCAATCCAAAGTCTGCAATTTTCACGAGTTCGGGTCCCATACAGAGGAGGTTCTCCGGCTTTAAGTCCCGGTGGAAGAAGCCTGCAGAGGTGGTGGAGAAGGAATTCAGAGGCAAGATCATGTCTGCATTACTCTTTGCAGCTGTATTGCTCTTTTCAAGACAGTGATAGTCTGGTATGACACTGAAGGCTCTGTACATTCACCCCAATGGTAATGCAGAGCCCTTTGTACCATTCATTTCCCTTTGACAAATTCAAAAATGTCAAACCATTCAAAAGTTGATCTTCATAATTTTTTTCCAAGACAGCAAACTTCTTTCAAAATATCAAAACCCCGTTATGGGCTGAGATAACTTGGCAAAAAGAAATTGTCACTCAAAGAAAAAAATATCATGCCTACCCTGCCCCAGTCAGCCAGAAAGAATTTGAGATTAAAACCATTTCAAAAGACAAGTCTTATGGCTACTGAGAGTTTACATCACAGCAAAAACACAGTCACATATTTTGTTTAAGAAACAAGGGATTTATGAATATGACTTACTCGTATCTGAGATTCTGGTGTGTGTTGCAACAAATGTTTAAATGTCAAATACTGATTACTTTGCCCAGTAAAGAAGCACAGGAGTACATCTGTAATTCACATTGTGAAAGGCAGAGATAACTCATTGAATGGGAAGCCTGTCTCAGCTACCACAGGGCTTTGGGGGTACGTGTAGGAGAGACTCAAACACCCACTGATCAGCATCACGTGCCTCTGAGGACCCCAAACCTTCCTCTTGCAGAGAGTATCACTGACAGACATCATTCTACCTAAGTCTAAATCTCAATGGGTCATCAAAACCGGAAATACAACTGTGTCAATGCTGCTGATGGGGTTATTGGTTACCTGCTACCATTACCAATGTTGTGAAGTTGAATTCTAAGGAGCACATTTACAGGAGGAAGGAAGAGCTATCACGGAAGACGTCGACTATTCCTCAGCCGCCTCTGTGCCGATGCGCTCAAGTCTGCATCTCTAACGTGCCTGCTAAATCCTCTCCAGACCGGTGTCTCTGATGGGACAGCAGCTGATGTCACTGTCACCCTTGCACTGACCTGTCCCAAACCACTCTTCTCCTCTCCCAAATTATCTCTCCTTCTTGAACGTTTGATACGATATCCAGGTAGCTTGTAGTTATGCTGGATCCACCTGTCCCCAGACAGTAGTGGAGCTGCGTCACATTTTCCATCAAAATACCTCCTATCTGTCCTTTCTGCCCTTTCTCTGACTTAAAAATGTGTAAATATGCAAGCGGTTATGAGAATGGGATCCTTTGCCAGTGCATCCAGCAAGGCTCCTGTGGCCCCTAAAACATAGCACCTGTGAGACCGATGGTCTCTCTTCCTAAACACTCAGAGCATCAAAAGCATGAAAAAAAGAGACGGCAGACATCACTTTCTTACCGAACAGATGGGAAAAGTGAGTCATGGGGGTGGAGGGGGATGAATCCGTCACCATCCTACCAAGAAATGTGTCAGAGCTCTTGTACTATCCGGCTCTGCTCTGTCCCTGCCGATCCAGACACAGCCAAACGTGGATTCGCGGTGCTGGTCCTCTCAAGTCCAGATTCACCCTGTTTCTCCTCTTAGACGCCCTTTGTCTCCTCCAGTTGGGCTAAACTGTTGTTTCCAAACTTAAGTGGCATTTCTCTGATAATGAAATGTCCTCCACCCCCAGGCCCCACTGCAACTCCCCCTACCACCATCTATATAACACCCACTCAACAAACTGCATCTTCTCCCTGTTCAGTTCATCCTATCACATCAACTATACTCAGACACAAGCATCATTCTTGGACTCCAGACCTTGCACCTTGCTTCCACCCAGGTCACGCTCCAGGACGCACTGACCACCTCCTCCCATCGGTCAAGCTTTATCCTTTCCCTGCTAACTCATCTTTAATCCTACTTCCACAGGGAACATGGGCACTAATGAAATGAGGAGAGAGAAGATTCTGGTTCCCCATTTATCCCTCTAAGCAGCTTTCCTTTCTATGGATCATACTTTAGGCCCAAAATAAACTATCAGAGGGAAAATGGCTAGGAAAAAATTTTAACTGCAAACAGACTCCTTAAAAATGACTGATGAAAACTGTATTTGTCAGTTGACATATGTCATCTGTTATACTGTACTCTAGGATAAGCCTTTATAATTAGGAAGCATTTGTGAATATGTCTGTAGAATATCTGGCCCTCTGTTCTTTTCATTACTGAATAATAGCAATAACTATTATCAGCCTTATACCCATGAGTTCTATTCCTTGGTAATTAAAGGTATAAGACCCTCTTGTCATGTACCTTTATTTTTCATCTCTATTTTAACAAAGCATCACGATTTTATCACTGTGAGAGGAAACGCTGCATAGTGGTTACGTGCGTAGACCGATCAGGTTGCCTGATTTCAAATCTGGCTGGAAAATCACTTAACCTCTCTGTGCTTCACTTTCCTCTGCTGTAAAATGGGGAAATAACAGCATCTACCTCACGGGGTTGTTTTGCAGGATTCAACGTGTTAATATTTGTAGAGCTTTTAGTGCAGTGCTTGGCACGTCTGCACCTTGCAAGAGCTTGTCACTGTTAGTAGTACGAACGCTCTCATTTTATCTTCCCACAACCTGGTAAGGGGGACAGGTAGACACGGCTCCATTTGTTGCAGATAAGAATTAAGGCTCACGAGGCCGGTGACGTGCCTCCCCCCCCCCCCCCCCCCCCCGCCTATGAGGAGGTGGCACTAAGTTCCGATCTGACTCCTGGCTGGGTACGTGTTCTGCTGATGTGTGCACTCAGGCTTGTAACAATGAGCCCACGTCTCCCTCTGAGCTTCTGATTCACAGTGGAAACCCTTATTGCTGGGTTATTCAGAGATCACGCAACAGCGAAGTGCTGCTAACACAGAATCTTCCTGTTCGAAACTGTTTGGCTTTCAGGACACAGGAACAGACCTCCAATTTACTTTCAGGGTACCCCATGCCAGTCGAATAACAGGGATTTTCTCTTTCATCCTGGCAGAAAATGCGTTGTGCTTCCTTTTTTTATTAACAACCCTTGGGCAAGAAAAACATCAAGCCACAAGGAAGGCTTTCCCCCCTCCACATTCTGTTCATGAGGAATCTGATAGGAATATAAGGAGATAACCAGAGAATACTTAAACATTATGAATTTCTGTAGCACACCTTCCTGCTAGCGAGTTGTAATTTCACAGATATTACTGAATTTAAACCCACAGTGCTTTTATCAAGAAGGCCAGGAGGACAGCAACACACAGAAAGGCCAAGGGCTGACTCAAGGTCATGCACAGCAAGACAGTGGTGAAACATGGTAGCAGAGAACCACCTCTTGGGGCCAAACATTGTCCTTTAAGCCACCTAAGGCTTTCTGGATTTCCTGCATGGATATTTGTAAGGGCTGGGCAAGGATGAAACACGGTTTGCATTAATTCTTTAATTCCTGCAAAGTATATACGCTTTGGCATTGCTCGATCAGCACCAAGTGGAGCTGAGTTTTCATTCCCTGTGGGGGGAAGTAGTCACTGACATGAACCATGGCCATGGCAACCACCTGCAGCTCTGTTCTCTGCTCCCAAAGGAGTCCACTCCCAGGGACAGAACACACCTTCTCACAGTGAGAACCAGACAACAGGGAAGAGCCTGAAACTCACAAGACAAATCTGCAGAGTGCTTTTGATTATTTTTTTTCCGTGACTGGAGGAAAGAACAACATAAAGCTCTAAAGTTAAGTCAATACCGCATGAAAACCATTCAAAAGTTTTCAAAAATCATTTATCAATGAAAACGAGACAGAACCTGCAAAATGAATATCCATCCCACCTCCAATTACTAAAACCACTTTCTTCACTTCTTGTTCTCTGTTCTCCGTGAGAAGAGACAGGTTTTTCTAGAGAAGGGTAGCAAATGGGCACAGATATTGGAGCTAATCTCCGCTCTACTGCTTTAACACAGTGGGGCCTTTGGCAGGTCTTTAAACCTCTCTGAACCTCAGTTTCCTCTTCTTTGAAAGGAATAGATACCATCTGTCTTCTCTACCTAAGAAACTGGCAAGGAAACAAATAAGGTAACGGATGAAATGATATTAAGCTCAAACTAGAACTGGCACTTAGCTGGGGGAGAGTGTCCACAAGAATCTTAGGGAGAAGCATGGTGCTGGGGTTAGAAAAGCAAATGAGGTCTGACCGTCCTAAACTGAGCTTTCCCCTCCACCATTTCTGAACACAATCGGAGTATGTAAGGTGTGCAAGGAAGACTGACAGTGCAGAGTTTCAAAGAGGTGTTTTGACACAATAATTTAGGGATGCTAAATTACTGGATATGAATATGTACTGTGTGTGTGTGCATACATGTGCATTTGTGGGTATTGGGGGGGAGGGTGTATGTGTAGGTGCACATGTGCATGTGTACACGCAGATGTCTGCATGTGTATGCACAAGTATGGGTGCGTGTGTGTGCGTGCGCATCTGCGTTGATTTGATGGGATTTGGTAGAGACCTGGATAAAAGGATACAAGTTCTTTCTGGCAACAACTATCTGAGTCTCACAAAAAGCAACAAAAAGGAAAGGAAGAGAAAGCCAACACATATCAACTTTCTTATAGATCCACCATGCAGTTCCCAGTACTGAGCAAAGAGCCCCAGTAACTGAGACACTATGACGGGTCCCTATGTGAAAACTTCTGGTTGACCTTTCTCTTTGGAGAATCCCTTTGATTTCTCACCATTTCTTTTTCCTGGGCTCTCAGATCTAGTAAGTGCCCCTTCTCCTCCTATTTGTCCCTAAAGGCACCATGCCAGAAGTTTTCAGCGTTTTGCAAACTCATACCATCCCTTGGGAAATTCCTGTGGCAAAAGTGCTCCTTCTACCCATGTCAGTGGAATCAGAGATAGCTTTTCCCGAAAACTTTTTACTAGAATTGGTTCACGGGCCTGCATATCACTCTCGAATTATTCAGCACATGCCCGCGGCTTCCGAGAACTTGTACAGACAGCCTCTGTTTGTCTGTTTGTGTTTCGTTTGGCCTCTAAATGTGATGGCTGCTTAGGGGTCACAGAGCAGGCTGGGAAGGGTCCCAGACGTACCATGCAGCACAATGTCTTTTCCCCTCACTGCCAATTTGCATCAAATCTGAATTGACTGTATCATCAAAGGGCTTCCGCCCAGTTTCCTTATCGGGTGATGAAACTCATTTGTTGGTGCAATATTTGCAATGGCAATGATACCCTTAGACTGGGAGGGAACCGATTTCTGCCTGTGCAGGATCAGCTTGCCATCTGTCTGTATGTCAAAGCAACCTCCAATGGCCTTCTGAGGGACTCCTGGCTCCCCTGGTGGACACGTCCATCCCGAGGCTCTGCTTTCATGAGAGCATATCGACCCGACCCAACCCAAGGTGGGTCTGTGGCCAGTTAGTAACCCAGACTAGTAATGCCTCAGGACTTGCTGGAAATATAACCTCAAATGCATTGCTACTCAATACTGTTCAAAAGCTCAGCTAAGAACAATAGTGATGGAGGATTTCCTGAAGGGTATATGACCATCCATTCCTCTGGATGCCTTAAATCTCTCCCTGGACTCACCAGACCATCCCCAGAGTGAATCATACTGGGCCCCAGTCGGACCATTTTCTCTGATCAGGTGATGTAATTGGCCTATATTGAGGAAGATGACCTGAAACTGTCCCATGTAACTTGTCACTGTGTTTACCATAAAGTCATGTTACATAAGGATCCATGACAGAAACCTCTCTGGTATCAGTACCAAGAATAGTTCTGCTTCTCTTGGGCAACTGAACTGTTTTTACCTCGGAGGAACCATATAGGTTGTAATTGGTCGTGTTTCACATTCTGCATTGTCTAACAGCAAACTCAGGCTCACATCTGTAGCCTGCTTCTTCTACTTAAGTAAACCTTGCTGACATATATTTTGTCGATTAACCTCACCCCGGCTATGTCCATGCCTTCTTTTGCCTTTTTCTTTGCTTATTTTAAGTGTATTTTATTTTCCTGGGTTGCATAGATCTTGTTAGACCACTTTGCACCCTTCTAAACAAGCTGAAATTGAAATACATTAAAAAAATGAAAAGCCACAGCAAAGCAGTGTTAGTTAGTAGGTTAAACATCATATGTGAAGCTTCTATGAATTCTGATCATAGGTTCTTGATTAATACACCAGTTAATGGTCAGGAATAACTCTTAGCTCTGTAACTAACAAGCTTAATGTTAAAGCCTAAAGAATAAGAACACACAGACATGATAAATAATGAGAGAAATTCAGAAATCAAGCTACAGAAGATAATATATTCCAAAATCCATTGTCAGCCTCTCAACTCTTCAATTTTTTCTGGGAGTCAATTACAAAAGACACTGATGCTTCCTACGTCTTCTACCTGATGACAGCATTTCACTGCTATTCCAAAGCACAATACTCCAAATCACCTACCGTGTTTGTGAATAAATGCAAGTCCTTGCAATATCTGATACATGATATTTCTTATAGCAGATTCAGGAAACAACTTATTTCTGTATAGGGCAGAGGAAAAAAAGTTATAAATCTAGATTTATGAAATTTGTTAATGAAAACAAAGCCCCTGTTTTCATGTTCTTTTGCTTATAAAGTTAAGAATTTAAGAAAACACTTGCTGACATGCTAATTTGACTAGATCCTCTGATAATAAAGATCAAAGAAAAACAACTGCTTATCCATGTAAGAGAGCATACCTTATAAGCACCAAATATATTCAGTTATGTTACAAAAAAGAAATGATCAAACATTTAATAACAAACAAACAAAAAATTCCCTCCAATGTATCATATAAAAATCTCCTCTCTCCATAATATAATTAAAGCTTAAAAATTTTTGATGGGGAAAATCTGAGGTCTTTCAGATGAAGGGCTTATGAGATGCAGTGGACAGTGACATTTTCCCCTGGTTGGGCAAACCACACAGCTTCTCTGCTGTTATTGACAATGGAGACGATATTTGTTCACTGAAATCACTCAGAAGGATGCTCTGAATGACATTCACCTGCCACCAGGAAAATGTACCCAAGAGGTTCTACATCGTTTACTTTTCAAGTCCAAAATGACCATCACAGGTAAGTTTTTTTTATTAGTTTCTTTGTCTTCCCAGCATGTGAGCCCTTTGCACTGTAGTAAGAAAGGCACTGAAAGGAACCCGGAAGTTCCGATGGATGGCTCAGAATGAAGGAAGCTGCTACACCCCTCACTTGTGGTCACTCTGCCCATACGGTCCTGTGGGAAGGAGAGCTGCAGAGTATCTGTTAAATCTCTGAGCCTGTTAGGGTAAATAACCCATTAAGACATTCAAGACGGAGGCACTGAAAGCAGCTTCTCTGCCGTTATCACAGGGCCTCCAAAGCAGGAATGCAGGTGGGGCCCCTCATCTCATGGGCAGCTTTAAACAGCCAAGGCCAAGCAGCATGACCACAATAAACAAAAGCAAAAAGAAAACACATCCACTTTGCAACATTTATTTCTAAGATCATGATGACCACACTGTACCTTTCTTTAATGAGTTGGTAAAGATTTTCCTTCATGTACTCAAAGATAAAATAAAGATGATCATTTTCCCTGATAACTTCTTTTAATTTTACTACATTGGCATGGTTGAGCTTCTTTAAAGACTGAAAGGCGAAGAAGAAAAACAAAAAATTAGAGCAAGTCTGTTGTTGAAAAAAGTAATTCCACATATACTTAGGGAGAAACACCTAATTCTAGAACCACAGAGTGCCACAATTCATTTTTTATTGACAATATGTTAATAAATGGGATTTCTCTGAAGTTGGTATTAACTTTATGTAGAAAAACTATTTCAATTAACTGACTAGGAGGTAAGAACTTGACCATAACTGGAACTTCTGGCTGCCCCCAGGACCAGGCAGTGGACCAGGGCCAGTCTAGGTGCACTCCCTCCGGGTGATGGAATTCACGCCATGAAGGTGGCCAGAGGGGAATCCACTGAGGCTTTGATTGATCTGATACTGAAGAGGCAGCTGCTGGGAGCTGAGATCACCAGCCAGCAGTCTGCAGACACTCTGAACAGGAAATTGCTCAGACAGAGGCTGGCAGCCTGATTCTCCCAACTTTCTTCTGACCCATGTGTGTTCATGGGACGTATAGTGCTCCTTACAAGGTGAGTGTTAAAGGAGGAGAAGAAGGAGGGGAGAAGGAGGAGAAATCTCATTGGAAAGACCCTGAGGTGAGACGGGAGAGACACCTCTGCTTCCAAGAACAGCAAAGGCAAAAAAGTCAAGCGGGGGATGAGGAACAGAGGGTGGCTCAGAAAATGGTAAGTGACCTTCTGATTATTCCCCGTGCGCGTGTGTGGTTTTCCTCTTCCTGGAACATACACGTGAGTGCAGCCATGCGCAAGCTATTTTCTGTTTGCATCGCTAGCTCTGTCCACAGTGAACAAATACGCTTTCATATTGGTGAGCAGTAATCCAGTTCATGTGTGACAGCCGGACACCCAACTGTGGGTTTGCTCACCAGGCGATCAGAATTTGATAGACCGTCTCCTTCAAGAATGCCTCAAGGGGCCCCTGTGGCAGGGGGTTGAACCCTTTAATTCAAAAAGCCTCTTCCTCACAGAGACGTGAGTCCGATAATAATACATTGTAAAGCCCTCTTTATCTTTGAATTTCCTTCAAAGGAACATTCCTTCTATAAAACAAACAGAATGTCTGAAGATGAAAGTGTTAACATGAGTGTCCAAATCTGGAAGGACACTCAGTAACAATGCACCCAAGGGATCAGAGCTGGGGAATGTGCAATATGACCGAGTTACTTCAAGCAGCTGGGAAGAGGGAGAAAATAAGGCCAGTGAATGAGAACAAACTAAGACTCTTCTGGAACCTCTTCCCTGAAAGACAAGCTTTTGCCAAGTGCCTCTCTGGCAGGAAATACGCAGCTGTTTTGGCCAAATGGCCAGATCCTTCCAGAATGACCCAACAGGCTGATTACTTTTTCTAGTTGGGTTGGATTTCTGGCTCTCCATGAGTAGCAAGCATTGCCTAACTTGTAAGCATTCAGCAGACTCTCATGGACTGCAGGCGTCTTTCCTGCTTGTTTGCTTCAAATGCACCACCAGCAATGGCTGAGGTGTCCGGTGGATGAACAGCAGAATGAACAGGGCAGATTCATTCAGAGGAAAATGAAGTCGGCTTCAAAGCCTTGCAAGAAGAGAATTCTAGGCAAGGAGTAGGATACCGTCTGCCGCAAGTGTGCTTTGAGCATGAATTACTGGCCCAAGTCTAACAGTGGCTCCAGCTTTTGTTTCTCAGTGAGGCTCAGGGGCAAGTTAAAGTCTATATCAGTTTAATAGAAAAAGAATTAATTTAAAACATGCATTAATTTTGTGGAGGACTTCATGTGATTCATTTTCAAGAGGTATATTTCCAGAAGGAAGGCATCTTGTTTTGGCTTGGGAAAGGCTTCCAAAAAGATGTAGAGGCAGGACAGTCGTATCAGGCAGAGAAGGAGCACATCAGGGATGCCTCAAGGAGGAGTAATCTGCAAGCTCTGAGTGGTCGGTGAGAGTCTCATACACGAGACTTGAAGGAAGAATCAGGCTTGGACAAACTCGGTGGGAGGGCAAGGGCACGTCAGGAGGGAGCCCCTCAGAGATTGGGCGTGGGAGCGAGTGGCCACCCAGTGTCGGAGGGATGAGGACTGCCCGGATGCCAGGTGGATGCCCACTGAAGTCTTCTGACAGACCCTGGGCTTCGCTGCCTAGAGCTGTGTTTCCCTCCAGCAAATTACGGAATCTCTGGGCCTCAGCTGTGCTCATCGGGAAATTCAAGATACTAAGACTTTCCTCATCAGGTGGTTGTGGGGATGAGATAAGACAGAGCACGTAAGGTGCTGCCTGGCCCATAATAGCTGCTCAATAAATGGTAGATGGTGTGTGAACAGCTGAATGCTGGGGAGATGAGAGGTGTGGAGAGTGGGGAGCACAGGCCACTGCAATGAGCTATGGTGTCTGAGTGCAGGGGTAAATGATAATTAACACAAGAGGGAGAAAATATGAGCACTGAGGGAGGCAGACGTTCTAGAAAATCCAGACGCTGATGTCCACTAAGCAGTTGGATATATGGGACTGAAGCAGGGGTCAGCGAACTTTTCTGTCAAGGGACAGAGAGTAAATATTTTGGGCTTTCTAGGTCATATGGTCCCTGCTGCAACTACTTAGCTTTGCCAGTGTAGTGTGAAATCAGCCACAGATAATATATAAACAAATGGACATGGCTGCGTTCCAACATTTCTTTTTTTTTTTTTTTTTTTTTACAAAAACAGGCAGTGGGCTATTTACCGACCCCTGTTCTAAATGCATAAGAAAGATAAAAGATGTGATGGGGCTGCTGAAGCAAGGGGAAATGAATAAAATCACCCAGGAGGAGAAGCCAGAGCAAAGGAGAGAATTGCTGAGAAGAGAATGTGAGGAATTATCCATACTTAAAGGGTGAAATCATAGAACCACTGGTGAAAGGCAAGAAGAGGTAGAAGAGGTGGGTCAAAGCAGAGTCACAGAGACCTGGGAAAGGAGAGGAGGAAGTGGTCCACAGACAAGAAATTGTCTGAGAAAATGATCCTGGACTTTTTTTTTTTTTTTTAATCTTTTGGCCACGCCGCACAGCATATGGGATCTTATTTCTCCGACTAGGGATCGAACCCGTGCCCCCTGTGTTGGCAGTGCAGAGTCTTAACCACTGGACCGCCAGGGAAGCCCCAATGATCCTGGACTTGACGGCTGGTGGCTTTTAGGAGAGTAACTTCCGTAGAGTTGCAGAGGTCAATGCCTGATTCAGTAAGTGGAAAGTCAGTGGTGGGGGGAAGTGACGGCGGAGAGGGTGCTCTGGAAGGTAAGGGGTCAGGAAGGGGAAGGGGTGAGAGCTCC
>NC_041231.1:84125207-84125692 GCF_002837175.3 Physeter macrocephalus
AATATAGTTATTTAAATAAAAAATAATTATTAAGAAGAAAAATTTCTATTAAATAACAACAACAACAACAACAAAAAAAACAAAAAACGGGTCGGTCTAACCCTAGGACAAATGGTGAAAACAAAGCTATATAGACAAAATCTCACACAGCAGCACACACACACACACACACACTCACAAAAAGAAAAAAGGGGAAAATAATAGTATATCTTGCTCCCAAAGTCCACCTCCTCAACTTGGGATATTTCGCTGTCTATTCAGGTTTTCCACAGATGCAGGGCACTTCAAGTTGATTGTGGAGCTTTAATCCGCTGCTTCTGAGGCTGCTGGGAAAAACCTCCCCCTCTCCTCCTTGTTCGCACAGCTCCTGGGGTTCAGCTTTGGACTTGGCCCCGCCCCTGCGTGTAGGTCGTCCGAGGGCGTCTGCCCTTCGCGCAGACAGGACGGGGTTAAAGGAGCAGCTGATCCAGGGGCTCTGGCACAGG
>NC_041231.1:84125965-84126282 GCF_002837175.3 Physeter macrocephalus
TGGCGGGCTGCACGAGCTCCCGGGAGGGGCGGTGTGGAGAGTGACCTGTGCTCGCACACAGGCCCCTTGGTGGCGGCAGCAGCAACCCTAGCGTCCCACGCCCGTCTCTGCTGTCCGCGCCGACAGCCGGGGCTCCCGCCAGTTTCTGGAGCTCCTTTACACGGTGCCCTTAATCCCCTCTCCTCACGCCCCAGGAAGCAAAGAGGCAAAAAAAAAGTCTCCTGTCTCTTCGGCAGCTCCGCGCCCGTTTCTGGAGCTCCTTTAAGCGGCGCGCTTAAACCCCTCTCCCCGCGCACCAGGAAGCAAAGAGGGAAGAA
>NC_041231.1:84126414-84129375 GCF_002837175.3 Physeter macrocephalus
TCCTCTGTGCGGGGATCTCTCCGCTTTGCCCTCCGCACCCCGCTGCTGCGCTCTCCTCCGAGGCTCCGGAGCTTCCCCCTCCGCCACCCACAGTCTCCGCCCGCGCAGGGGCTTCTAGTGTGTGGGAACCTTTCCTCCTTCGCGGCTCCCTCCCACTGGTGCAGGTCCCGTCCCTATTCTTTGTCTCTGTTTATTCTTTTTTCTTTTGCCTACCCAGGTACGTGGGGGGTTTCTTGCCTTTTGTGGGGTCTGAGGTCTTCTGCCAGCGTTCGGTGGGTGTTCTATAGGAGAAGTTCCACGTGTAGATGTATTTCTGATGTATCTGTGAGGAGGAAGGTGATCTCCGCGTCTTACTCTTCCGCCATCTTCCCACAAGTCCTTTACTATTGTCTTTGTCACTACCACACTAAATGAAGCCACAAGCACACCTTCACTGGAGAATTCTACAGTGTTCCTAAATGGTGTCCCTGACTCCACATGTGAACCTCTGGAATCCAGTCTCCACGTGGTAGTTAGGATTATTTAAAAAAATAAACAAAGTGACTCTCCTTATAATCTCTCAGTAGCTTCACGTATCTCTGTAAATAAAAGTCAAAGTTCTCACCATGGCCATCAGAGCCTAATACGATTTGGCTCTTGATTTCCTCTCCGACCTCATCTTTTTCCACTCCCCAACCTTCTTGCTTTGCTTCAGTCACTCTAACCTTCATTCTGTCCCTTAAACACAGCAAAGATCTTCCCACACTTCGTCCTTTCCGCTGCTCCCTCTCCCTGGAACACTTGTCCCTCAGATCCCTCACATGTCTGGCTTCTCATCATTTATGTCTCAATTGAATGTCACCTTTTCATGGAGAGCTCCCTAGACACTTGAACTGAAGTCAGGTGAATACAATTCTCTCTGTTCTATAACCCTGATGTATTTTTTCAGAGTACTTACCGCTCTCTGAAATGTTTTTCCTTGTTAAATGTTTATTGGGTTGTTGTCTTCCTCTCTTGTCATTAGGTAAGTTCATGACAGTAGGGGACTTTCCTATGTTATTCAAATAGAATTCTCTGAGCCAAGAACAGAGCCCAGTATATAATAGTTGCTCAGAAAAACAAACAAACAAATATTTGTGGTCAAAATGAATAAAACCAGGGCTTCCCTGGTGGTGCAGTGGTTGAGAGTCCGCTTGCTGATCCAGGGAACACGGGTTCGTGCCCCGGTCCGGGAAGATCCCACGTGCCACGAAGCGGCTGGGCCCGTGAGCCATGGCCGCTGAGCCTGCGCGTCCGGAGCCTGTGCTCTGCAACGGGAGAGGCCACAACAGTGAGAGGCCTGCGTACTGCAAAAAAAAAAAAAGAATAAACCCAGTGTTCTGGAAGTGGATATTTGTGGGAATCCTGGGAAGCAAGAAAGGGCCCACCTCCAAAACTCTTTTATTCTGATGACTCATGATATTCTTTTCATTTCCTGGGAGAAATTCAGGCAAACTAGCCTGTGCCCTGCAACGGGAGAGGCCACAACAGTGAGAGGCCTGCGTACTGCAAAAAAAAAAAAAGAATAAACCCAGTGTTCTGGAAGTGGATATTTGTGGGAATCCTGGGAAGCAAGAAAGGGCCCACCTCCAAAACTCTTTTATTCTGATGACTCATGATATTCTTTTCATTTCCTGGGAGAAATTCAGGCAAACTTCCTTTTGCTCCTCCTACTAGTTAGAAGAAACATTCGCAGAAAAGGAAAAGGTGATTGATCTGTTATAGTGCTAAGGGTCTGTGCAAACTTTGGGGTTTTCAGTAATGGTGATGACATAGCTGAGGAAAGAATAGGGAAGAACCAGAAGGAGAGGACTCCAAACATGACTGATTAAGGAAATCAAAGGGCATTATTAATGAACCTATGAAATTTGGGGCCAGGACCTGATAGGCCAATGAGTTCCCTTGAGTTGCTTATTGGCTTTCAGCCCAATGGGATGGAAACAACCTCCACAAACTCAGGACCCTACTCAGGGTTCATGGTTTACCATATGAAAATGTTGATATTTGACTACTTTTAACTTACAAAAGCAGAATTTCTTATAATTTATTCTCTACTAGTTGAATCCCTTCACATGTGCTCAGGCCAGAGAATGGGGAGATGTAGGAGAAACTAATCACGTAGAAAGATTCAAAATAGATTTATAAAGAACACTAACCTATGTCTGGTTTGTGGAAAATGCCTTAAGTTCTTTAAGGCATCAAAGAACACCCCATAGATGCTCCTTATCTACAGGATCATTCCAAGTACTAAGAATCCATGATTCAGCTCCAGGGTGCTTTACCCAGGTGAAATAGAGAGAAAACTAACTCCAACTTCTGTCAGAGAATCTCCAGGATAGGGATACAGGACATTTAAACATTGTGGTTCAGAGAGATAGGAAAACATATAATGAGGGATGCCCTTTGATACAGTCTCACATATTAGGGAGAGACAGCAACATCATAGATCCTGTTAAGGATATAACACAGGATCTTGTAGGAGACATCTTTCTAATTCCTTGAGATTCCCTGTAAAATTTTCAGAGAAACTTTTCCTTTTTCTGACATAACTCAACATAATACAGGGAATTGCATGATGTGGAATTATTCTGACATCTTAACTTCTAAATCCTCTTAGCATCCTGAGGGAATGGGATGTAAGGCTGGAGAGGTTTTATTGGAAGACAGTTGAGAAGAAATATCCCATATATATGGGGGCACCTTAAGCAGCACTCAGAAGTCAAGCATCCAAAACCCCCCCCTTTTTTTTTAGACATCTTTATTGGAGTATAATTGCTTTACTATGGTGTGTTAGTTTCTGCTTTATAACAAAGTGAATCAGTTATACCTATACATATGTTCCCATATCTCTTCCCTCTTGCGTCTCCCTCCCTCCCACCCTCCTTATCTCACCCCTCTAGGTGGTCACAAACCACCTAGCTGATCTCCCTGTGCTATGCGGCT
>NC_041231.1:84129508-84135051 GCF_002837175.3 Physeter macrocephalus
TTTCTTAGAGTCCATATATATGTGTTAGCATATGGTATTTTTTTTCTCTTTCTGACTTACTTCACTCTGGATGACAGACTCTAGATCCATCCACCTCACTCCAAATAACTCAATTTCATTTCTTTTTATGGCTGAGTAATATTCCATTGTATATATGTGCCACATCTTCTTTATCCATTCATCCGATGATGGACAGTTAGGTTGCTTCCATGTCCTGGCTATTGTAAATAGTGCTGCAGTGAACTTTGGGGTGCATGTATCTTTTTGAAGTACGGTTTTCTCCGGATATATGCCCAGGAGTAGGGTTGCTGGATCATACGATAGCTCTATTTTTAGTTTTTTAAGGAACCTTCATACTGTTCTCCATAGTGTCTGTACCACTTTATATTCCCACCAACAACATAGGAGGGTTTCCTTTTCTCCATGCCCTCTCCAGCATTTATTGTTTGTAGACTGTTTGATGATGGCCATTCTGACCAGTGTGAGGTGATACATCATTGTAGTTTTGACTTGCATTTCTCTAATAATTAGCAATGTTGAACATCTTTTCTTGTGTGTGTTGGTCATCTGTATGTTGTCTTTGGAGAAATGTCTATATCTGCCCATTTTTTTGATGGGGTTATTATTTTTTTATTATTAATTTTGATATTGAGCTGCATGAGCTTTCTTCTGTATTTTGGAGATTAATCTCTGGTTGGTTGCATCTTTTACAAATATTTTTTTCCGTTCTGTTGGTTGTCTTGTCATTTTGTTTATGGTTTCCTTTGCTGTGCAAAGGCTTTTAAATTTAATTAGGTTCCATTTGTTTATTTTTGTTTTTAATTTTCATTACTCTAGGAGGTGGATCCAAAAAGATATTGCTGTGATTTATGTCAAAGAGTGTTCTGCTTATGTTTCCCTCTAAGAGTTTTATAGTATCTGGTCTTAAATTTAGGTCTTTAATCCATTTTGAGTTTATTTTTCTGTATGGTGTTAGCAATTGCTCTAATTTCATTCTTTTATATATAGCTGTGCAGTTTTCCCAGCACCACTTATTGAGGAGACTGTTTTTTTCTCCATTGTATATTCTTGCCTCCTTTGTCATAGATTAATTGACTCTAGGTGCATGGTTTTATTTCTGGGCGGGTCTTTTGTGTTTCCACACAAATTGTGAATTTTTTTGCTCTAGTTCTGTGAAAAATGCCAGTGGTAGTTTTTTGTTGTGGAAGGAATGGAGGATCCATGTGATAAAGATAGGTGATGACTGAAGAAAATGTCACAATTTTTTAAGGGATGTGGTCTGGACACAGAGACAAAGGTAACTCCCTTTCTTCTCCCACCCACTGTAGCTCACCCCCACAAGGTGCATGCTTACTTCAGGTGTCCCTGGCCCAAGTGAGGGAAATGCTCAGCACCATCAGTATCACTATCAGAGCTGCCATCCGGTGAACCACAGACACATCATGCAGGGGAACAGGAGAAGACAGAGTGTGAGAGAGCAGGTAAGTGTCACTCAGTGAGGATTAGGATCCTCCTCAATCCACATGGCCAAACAATACTAACCAATGAACTCTTTGTTCCTGGATTGGGTGATCTCAGTGTTAGAAAAACCAATCAGCATCAGAGATGAATAGCATCATTATTTGCTGGTCGGAGATTCAATATGAAGGTCCTCTTCTGAAACTTAGAATTTCCTTCACTAAAAGAACTGTTTTAATTTAGTACTTTAAGGGTTTGATCCAGTTGTATCTGAGACATTTTAATTGGGTCCCTACTGTGAGCCAGTTCTGTGCTGGTCAGTGGTGTGTCACATGTTTGAGCCTTTTAGGAACATCATTTCTCTTACTTGAAGAAAGAGATATTTTGACAAATGTATGTGTGAGTGTGTGAGGAATTGAGGAAGTGGAGAGAAAATTATTTCATTTTAGGAGACCTTTAAACTGGTCCTTTTTTACATCATAATTTAGTGTTGTAGATTTGGGGGAATTACTTAACTTGTACAGTTGAAAACAAGGCACTTTGATTTTTCAGGTACATCAACACTGAAAAATTCTATGATTCTGCGGACAGCTGAAAGAACAGCACCCCTGGTAACTGATGATGTGACAGAATTATAACTGTTGTATGGAGAATATAGTCCATACCTCCTTACAGATAAGAATGTCTCCAATAAACCAGAGGAAATTGAAAGTTAGTCAATAATTTAACCTAAGTGAAAATGTTTTTCACGTTTGTCTCCTGATGCTATGACTGAGTTTAATGGCACCTCCAGAAAACGCAGAGAGAAAGGGGCTTATAGGCGGCAACCTACATGGAATGGAGGGTCTTGAAGGTACATTTGTAGCCCTTAACCTAACAATGTAATAAAGCCAAGTGCCCAAATCATAGTATGCAGGGAGCTGAGAAATGGATAAAGGACTCAAAGTCAGCCTTTGGCACAATAACTCAGCTTTAGAATGTAATATTTTACGTAAAAAACAGTTCAATTCCTATTGCTGTTTCCCATTAGGATTTCCTCATTTTACTGGGGATGTGTCCCTTATTATTCAACTTCTCTTGCTTTATCCTAAGAAAAGATATAAGAAGACTTTGCTAATGACTACATTACAGAGTGTTCAGGAAATAGAACACTATGGGAAAACTATGAATTATATCTTTTGATATAATCATATAATTTTAAACATATAAATCTATGCTAGATAATTATTACACATTATATTAGTATAAATGTAATATGTCAGATTTAGAATGGACTTTAGAGGCCAATTGTTTGCCTAAAGTTCAACATTAATTCACACCCCACCCCAGTTCTTATAAGCATTCATTCTTTATGTGCATTAATAGTTCTAGTGGCAATATTCACCATGCTGCAATAAAAATGACAATAATTAATTGAGCAACTTTTGTGCTTTTTACTTTGTACCGAGAATTATACAAGGAACTTTATATATATATATATATATATATATATATATATTTTTTTTTTTTTTTTTTCGGTATGCGGGCCTCTCACCATTGTGGAGCACAGGCTCCGGATGCGCAGGCTCAGCAGCCATGGCTCACGGGTCTAGCCGCTCCGCGGCATGTGGGATCTTCCTGGACCAGGGCACGAACCCGTGTGCCCTGCATCGGCAGGCAGACTCGCAACCACTGTGCCACCAGGGAACCCCTATATATCTTTTTGAAATATAATTTTCACGTCATTTCAGTGACTTTAGTGCTCTTTCTAATCCTACAAATAGAATAAAATTATAGGTCGGGGTTAAACAACCTTTGCAAGGATACAGGGCTAGAAAATAGTACACTCCAGACTGAGTCAAGATATATGTGACTCCAAACTACACAAGCTCAAAGATCGCATCATACTACAACACAATCCATTTCTGAAGAGACTAGAGTCCCGTAGATTGAAACTACTCTCATCACTTTAATTCATGGATATATGTATCAGCAAAACTACTCCTTTTAATTAATGACAACATTTTATATAAATTGAGACAGCTACTGTGTAACAATTCTGGTTTCTTCAAAAGATTCCCATCACCAGCATCATTACTCTCCTCTGGAAATGACAAGATTTGCATTGATCTTATGTAATCACACCTATTGCTCCTCACCAGTCTCCTTCAATTGAAGATAACAGTGGCCTCCAAATTCCTATATTCAATCTTCTTCTCAATTATTATTATAGACTTCTCAGTATAACAAATTGCAAGTTTGAACACTTTGAAAGAGAATAGAAATAGTATCACTTCCTTTAGAAAAATTTATTTCTATTAATATGGAAGTTTCATTTCTTGGAGTGGTTGGGTTGAAGCCACTATTGTCCCTGGATTTGAGAAGAACCTATGTTCCTAGACCACAACGATAATTCAGTACTATTGAAAGTGGTGCAATTAACTAGTTGTGACATGTGATAATCTGGGAAATCCATGCTAAGGTTCACCTTAGATAATAGAATAAAAGGAATGGCGAAATAAAAAGTAATGCTGGGGCGGAGACCTTCAAGATGGTGGAGGAGTAAGACATGGAGATCACCTTCCTCCCCACAAATACACCAGAAATACATCTACACGTGGAACAACTCCTACAGAACACCTACTGAATGCTGGCAGAAGACCTCAGACTTCCCAAAAGGCAAGAAACTCCCCATGTACCTGGGTAGGGCAAAAGAAAAAAGAAAAACCAGAGACAAAAGAATAGGGACGGGACCTGCACTAGTGGGAGGGAGCTGTGAAGGAGGAAAAGTTTCCACACACTAGGAAGCCCTTTCATGGGCGGAGACTGCGGGTGGTGGAGGTGGGGAGGTTCGGAGCCACGGAGGAGAGCGCAGCAACAGGGTGCGGAGGGCAAAGCGGAGAGATTCCCGTACACAGGATCGGTGCCGACCAGCACTCACCAGCCGGAGAGGATTGTCTGCTCACCCGCCGGGGCAGGCGGGGGCTGGGAGCTGAGGCTCAGGCTTCGGTCGAATCCCAGGGAGAGGACTGGGGTTGGCGGTGTGAACACAGCCTGAAGGGGGCTAGTACGCCACAGCTAGCCGGGAGGGAGTCCGGGAAAAGTCTGGAGCTGCCTAAGAGGCGAGAGACCATTGTTTCCGGGTGCGCGAGGAGAGGGGATTCAGAGCGCCACCTAAACGAGCTCCAGAGACGGGCGCGAGCCGCGGCTATAAGCGCGGACCCCAGAGACGGGCATGAAACGCTAAGGCTGCTGCTGCCGCCACCAAGAAGCCTGTGAGCAAGCACAGGGCACTATCCACACCGCCCCTTCCAGGAGCCTGTGCAGCCTGCCACTGCCGGGGTCCCGTGATCCAGGGACAGCTTCCCCGGGAGAACGCACGGTGCGCCTCAGGCTGGTGCAACGTCATGTCGGCCTCTGCCGCCGCAGGCTCGCCCCGCATCCGTAGCCCTCCCTCCCCCCGGCCTGAGTGAGCCAGAGACCCCTAACCAGCTGCTCCTTTAACCCCGTCCTGTCCGGGTGGGGAACAGGCGCCCTCAGGAGACCTACACACAGAGGCGGGATCAGATCCAAAGCTGAACCCCAGGAGCTGTGGGAACAAAGGAGAGAAAGGGAAATCTCTCCCAGCAGCCTCAGGAGCAGCAGATTAAATCTCCACAATCACCTTGATGTACCCTGAATCTGTGGAATACCTGCATAGACATGAATCATTCCAAAATTGAGGCAGGGGACTTTGGGAGCAACTGTAGACTTGGGGTTTGCTTTCTGCATCTAATTTGTTTCTGGTTTTATGTTTATCTTAGTTTAGTATTTAGAGATTGTTTTCATTGGTAGATTTGTTTATTGATTTGGTTGCTCTCTTCCTTTATATATATATATATATATATATATAGTTTTATGATTTTTTTCCTTTTTCTCTTTTTGTCAGTGGGTATGTGTATGCTTCTTTGTGTGATTTTGTCTGTATAGCTTTCCTTCTATCATTTGTCCTAAGATTCTCTCTGTCCGTTTATTTATTTATTTTTTTTTTTGTGGTATGCGGGCCTCCCTCTGTTGTGGCCTCTCCCGTTGCGGAGCACAGGCTCCGGACGCACAGGCCCAGCGGC
>NC_041231.1:84135210-84144146 GCF_002837175.3 Physeter macrocephalus
ACGGGCCCAGCCGCTCCGCGGCATGTGGGATCCTCCCAGACCGGGGCGCGAACCCGGTTCCCCTGCGTCGGCAGGCGGACGCACAACCACTGTGCCACCAGGGAAGCCCTGTCCGTTTATTTTTATTTTAATTTTTAGTACAGTTTTTAGTGCTTGATATCATTGGTGGATTTTTTTTTCTGGTTTGGTTGCTCTCATCTTTCTTTCTTTTTTTTATATTTAATAATTTTTAAAATTTTAATTACTTTATTTTATTTTATTTTTTCATTCATCTTTCTTTCTTTTTTTCTCCCTTTTCTTCTAAGCTATGTGGTGGACACAGTCTTGGTGCTCTGGCCGTGTGTCACACCTGTCCTCTGAGGCGAGAGAGCCAAGTTCAGGACATTGGTCCACCAGAGACCTCCCAAATCCACATAATATCAAACAGGGAAAGCTCTCCCAGATATCTCCATCTCAACGCTAAGACCCAGCTGCACTCAACAACCAGCAAGCTACAATGCTGGACACCCTATGCCAAACAACGAGCAAGACAGGAACACAACCCTACCCATTAGCAGAGATGCTGCCTAAAATCATAAAAAGGTCACAGACACCACAAAATACACTACTGGACATGGTCCTGCCCACCAGAAAGACAAGATACAGCCTCACCCCCCAGAACACAGGCACCAGTCCCCTCCACCAGGAAGTCTACACAACCCACTGAACCAACCTTATCCACTGGGGGCAGACACCAAAAACAACGGGAACTACAAACCTGCAGCCTGTGAAAAGGAGACCCCAAACACAGTAAGTTAAGCAAAATGAGAAGACAGAAAAACACACGGCAGATGAAGTAGCAAGGTAAAAACACACCAGACCACACAAATGAAGAGGAAATAGTCAGTCTACCTGAAAAAGAATTCAGAGTAATGATAGTAAAGATGATCCCAAATCTTGGAAGTAAACTGGAGAAAATACAAGAAACGTTTAAAAACGACCTAGAAGAACTAAAGAGCAAACAATGATGAACAGCACAATAAATGAAATTAAGAATTCTCTAGAAGGAATCAATAGCAGAATAACTGAGGCAGAATAAGGGATAAGGTACCTGGAAGATAAAATAGTGGAAATAAAGACCACATGGTCGAATAAAGATAAAAGAATGAAAATAAGCAAGGACAGTCTCAGAGACCTCTGGGACAACATTTAAGGCACCAACAATTGAATTATAGGAGTCCCAGAAGAAGAAGAGAAAAAGAAAGGGACTGAGAAAATATTTGAAGAGATTATAGTTGAAAACTTCCCTAATATGGGAAAGGAAATAGTCAATCAAGTCCAAGAAGCACAGAGAGTCCCATACAGGATAAATCCAAGGAGTAACACGCCAAGACACATATTAATCTAATTATCAAAAACTAAATACAAAGGAAAAATATTAAAAGCAGCAAGGGAAAAGCAACAAATAATATACTAGGGAATCCCCATAAGGTTAAGAGCTGATCTTTCAGCAGAACTTCTGCAAACCAGAAGGGAGTGGCAGGACATATTTAAAGTGATGAAAGGGGAAAAGCTACAACCAAGATTACTCTCCTGGCAAGGATCTCATTCACTTTTGATGGAGAAATTAAAACCTTTACAGACAAGCAAAAGCTAAGAGAATTCAGCACCACCAAACCAGCTTTGCAACAAATGCTAAAGGAACTTCTCTAGGCAGGAAACACAAGAGAAGGAAAAGATCTACAATAACAAACCCCAAACAATTAAGAAAATGGTAATAGGAACATACATATCCATAACTACCTTAAATATAAATGGATTAAATGCTCCAACCAAAAGACATAGACTTGCTGAATGGATACAAAAACAAGACCTGTATATATGCTGTGGACAAGAGATCCACTTCAGACCTAGGGACACATACAGACTGAAAGTGAGGTGATGGAAAAAGATATTGCATGCAAATGGAACTCAAAAGAAAGCTGGAGTAGCAATTCACATATGAGACAAAATAGACTTTAAAATAAACACTATTACAGGAGACAAAGAAGGACACTACATAATGATCAAGGGATCAATCAAAGAAGAAGATGTAACTGTTGTAAATACTTATGCACCCAACATAGGAACACATCAATACATAAGGCAAATGCTAAAGCCATAAAAGGGAAAATTGACAGTAACACAATAATAGTGGGGGATATTATCACCCCACTTTCAGCAATGGACAGATCATCCAAAATGAAAATAAATAAGGAAACACAAGCTTTATTATTTTACTAACATCTTCATTGGAGTATAATCGCTTTAAAATGGTGTGTTAGTTTCTGCTTTATAACAAAGTGAATCAGCTATATATATACATTTATCCCCATATCTCCTCCCTCCTTCATCCCCCTCCTACCCACCCTATCCCACCCCTCTAGGTGGTCAAAAAGCACCAAGCTGATCTCCCTGTGCTCTATGGCTGCTACCCACTAGCTATCTATTTTACATTTGGTAGTGTATATATATCCATACCAAACTCTCACTTCGTCCCAGCTTACCCTTCCCACTCCCCGGCTCCTCAAGTCCATTCTCTACATATGCGGCTTTATTCCTGTCCTGCCCATAGGTTCTTCTGAACCTTTTTTTAAAAAAAATATTCTATATATATGTGTTAGCATACAGTATTTGTTTATCTCTTTCTGACATACTTCACTCTGTATGACAGACTCTAGGTTCATCCACCTCACTACAAATAACTCAATTTCATTTCTTTTTATGGCTGAGTAATATTCCATTGTATATATGTGCCTACCTTCTTTATCCATTCATCTGTCAATGGACACTTAGGTTGCTTCCATGTGCTGGCTATTTTAAATAGACCTGCAATGAACTTTGTGGTACATGACTCTTTTTGAATTATGGTTTTCTCAGGGTGTATGCCCAATAGTGGGATTGCTGGGTCATATGGTTGTTCAATTTATAGTTTTTTAAGGAACATCCATACTGTTCTCCACAGTGGCTGTATCAATTTACATTCCCACCAACGGTGCAAGAGGGTTCCCTTTTCTCCACACCATCTCCAGTGTTTATTGTTTGTACATTTTTCTATGATGGCCATTCTGACTGGTGTGATATAATACCTCATTGTAGTCTTGATTTGCATTTCTCTAATGATTAGTGATGTTGAGCATCCCTTCATATGTTTGTTGGCAATCTGTATATCTTCTTTGAAGAAAAGTCTATCTAGGTCTCCTGCCCATTTTTGGATTGGGTTGTTTGTTTCTTTGATACAGAGCTGCATGAGCTGCTTGTATATTTTGGAGATTAATCCTTTGTCCGTTGCTTCATTTGCAAATATTTTCTCCCATTCTGAGGGTTGTCTTTTCACCTTGTTTATGGTTTCCTCTGCTGTGCAAAAGCTTTAAGTTTCATTAGGTCCCATTGTTTATTTTTAATTCCATTTCTCTAGGAGGTGGATCAAAAAGGATCTTGCTGTGATTTATGTCATAGAGTGTTCTGCCTATGTTTTCCTCTAAGAGTTTTACAGTGTCAGGTCTTACATTTAGGTCTTTAATCCATGTTGAGCTTATTTCTGTGTATGGTGTTAGGGAGTGTTCTAGCTTCATTCTTCTACATGTAGCTGTCCAGTTTTCCCAGCATCACTTATTGAAGAGCCTGTCTTTTCTCCATTGTATATTCTTGCCTCCTTTATCAAAGATAAGGTGACCATATGTGCATGGGTTTATATCTGGGCTTTCTATCCTGTTCCATTGATCTATATTTCTGTTTTTTTGCCAGTATCATACTCTCTTGATTACTGTAGCTTTGTAGTACAGTCTGAAGTCAGGGAGTCTGATTCCTACAGCTCCATTTTTCTTTCTCAAAAATTTTTTGGCTATTCGGGGTCTTCTGTGTTTCCATACAAATTGTGAAATTTTTTGTTCTACTTTTGTAAAAAATGCCATTGATAGTTTGAGAGGGATTGCATTGAATCTGTAGATTGCTTTGGATTGTATACTCATTTTCACAATGTTGATTCTTCCAATCCAAGAACATGGTATCTCTCTCCATCTGTTGGTATCATCTTTAATTTCTTTAATCAGTGTCTTATAGTTTTCTGCATACAGGTCTTTTGTATTCTTAGGTAGGTTTATTCGTAGGTATTTAAATTCTTTTTGTTGCAATGGTAAATGGGAGTGTTTTCTTAATTTCACTCTCAGATTTTTCATCATTAGTGTATAGGAATGCAAGAGATTTCTGTGCATTAATTTTGTATCCTGCTACTTTACCAAATTCATTGATTAGCTCTAGTAGTGTTCTGATAGCATCTTTAGGATTCTCTATGTATAGTATCATGTCATCTGCAAACAGTGACAGTTTTACTTCTTCTTTTCCAATTTGGATTCCTTTTATTTCTTTTTCTTCTCTGATTGCTGTACCTAAAGCTTCCAAAATTATGTTGAATAATAGTGGTGAGAGTGGACAACCTTGTCTTGTTCCTGATCTTAGATGAAATGGTTTCAGGCTTTCAACATTGAGAATGATGTTGGATGTGGGTTTGTCACATATGTCCTTTATTATATTCAGGTGAGTTCCCTCTGTGCCTGCTTTCTGGAGAATTTTTATCATAAATAGGTGTGGAATATTGTTGAAAGATTTTGCTGCATCTATTGAGATGATCATATGGTTTTTCTCCTTCAATTGGTTAATATGGTTTATCACATTGATTGATCTGCATATATTGAAGAATCCTTACATTCCTGGAATAAAGCCCACTTCATCATGGTGTATGATCCTTTTAATGTGCTGCTGGATTCTGTTTGCTAGTATTTTGTTAAGGATTTTTGCATCTATGTTCATCAGTTGATATTGTCCCTTAGTTTTCTTTTTTTGTGACATTTTTGTCTGGTTTTGGTATCAAGGTGATGGTGGTCTCGTAGAATGAGTTTGGAAGTGTTCTTCCCTCTGCTATATTTTGGAAGAGCTTGAGAAGGATAGGTGTTATCTCCTCTCTAAATGTTTGATAGGATTCGCCTTTGAAGCCATCTGGTCCTGGGCTTTTGTTTGTTGGAAGATTTTTAATCACAGTTTAAATTTCAGTGCTTCCGGTTGGTCTCTTTTATTTTCTATTTCTTCCTGGTTCAGTCTGGGAAGGTTTTGCTTTTCTAAGAATTTGTCCATTTCTTCCAGGTTGTCCAATTTATTGGCATATAGTTGCTAGTAGTAATCTCTCATGATCCTTTGTATTTCTGCCGTGTTTGTTGTTACTTCTCCTTTTTCATTTCAAATTCTATTGATTTGAGTCTTCTCCCTTTTTCTCTTGATCAATCTGACTAATGGTTTATCAATTTTGTTTATCTTCTCAAAGAACCAGCTTTTAGTTTTATTAATCTTTGCTATTGTTTCCTTCATTTCTTTTTCGTTTATTTCTGATCTGATCTTTATGATTTCTTACCTTCTGCTAACTGTGGGGTTTTTTGTTCTTCTTTCTCTAATTGCTATAAGTGTAAGTTTAAGTTGCTTATTTGAGATTTTTCTTGTTTCCTGAGGTAGGATTGTATTGCTATAAACTTCCCTCTTAGAACTGCTTTTGCTGCATCCCATAGGTTTTGGGTCTTTGTGTTTTCACTGTCATTTGTTTCTAGGTATTTTTTTATTTCCTCATTGATTTCTTCAGTGTTCTCTTGTTTATTAGTAGTGTATTGTTTAGCCTCCATGTGTTTTTAGTTTCTGCAGAAATTTTCCTCTAATTTATATCTAGTCTCATAGTGTGGTGGTCAGAAAAGATACTTATATGATTTCAATTTTCTTAAATTTACCAAGGCTTGATTTGTGACCCAAGATATGATCTATCCTGGAGAATGTTCCATGAACACTTGAGAAAAAAGTGTATTCTGTTGTTTTTGGATGGAATGTGCTATAAATATCAATTCAGTCCACCTTGTTTAATGTGTCATTTAAAGCTTGTGTTTCCTTATTTATTTTCATTTTGGTTGATCAGTCCATTTGTGAAAGTGGGGTGTTAAAGTCCCCCACTATGATTGTGTTACTGGTGATTTACCCTTTTATGGCTGTTAGCATTTGCCTTATGGATTGAGGTGCTCCTATGTTGGGTGCATAAATATTTACAATGTTATATTTTCTGCCTGGATTGATCACTTGTTCATTATGTAGTGTCCTTCTTGGACTCTTGTAATAGTCTTTATTTTAAAGTCTATTTTGTCTGATATGAGAATTGCTACTCCAGCTTTTTTAAAATTTCCATTTGTACAGAATATCTTTTTCCATCCCCTCGCTTCCAGTCTCTCTGTGTCCCTAGGTCTGAAGTGGGTCTCTTGTAGATGGCATATGTATGGGTCTTGTTTTGGTGTCCATTCAGCCAGTCTCCATCTTTTGGTTGGAGCATTTAATCCATTTACATTATGGTAATTATCCATATGTATGTTCCTATTACCATTTTCTTAACTGTTTTGGGTTTGTTATTGTAGGTCTTTTCCTTCTTTTGTGTTTCCTGTCTAGAGAAGTTCCTTTAGCATTTGTTATAAAACTGGTTTGATGGTGTTGAATTCTCTTAGATTTTGCTTGTCTGTAAAGTTTTTAATTTCTCCGTTGAATCTGAATGAGATCCTTGCTGAGTAGAGTAATCTTGGTTGTAGTTTTTTCCTTTTCATGACTTTAAATATGTACTGCTACTCCCTTCTGACTTGCAGAGTTTCTGCTGAAAGATCAGCTGTTAACCTTATGGGGATTCCCTTGTATGTTATTTGTTGTTTTTCCCTTGCTGCTTTTAATATTTTTCCTTTGTATTTAATTTTTGATAATTAGATTAATATGTGTCTTGGTGTGTTTCTCCTTGGATTTATCCTGTATGGGACTCTCTGTGCTTCCTGGACTTGATTGACTATTTCCTTTCCCATATTAGGGAAATTTTCAATTATAATCTCTTCAAATATTTTCTCTCTCCCTTTTTCTCTTCTTCTTCTGGGACCCCTATAATTCAATTGTTGGTGCCTTAAATGTTGTCCCAGAGGTCTCTGAGACTGTCCTCACTTATTTTCATTTTTTTTTCTTTATTCGGCCATGTGGTCCTTATTTCTACTATTTTATCTTCCAAGTCCCTTCTCCGTTCTTCTGCCTCAGTTATTTAGCTATTGATTCCTTCTAGAGAATTTTTAATTTCATTTATTGTGCTGTGCATCATTGTTTGTTTGCTCTTTAGTTCTTCTAGGTCCTTGTTAAATGTTTCTTGTATTTTCTCCATTCTATTTCCAAGATTTTAGATCATCTTTACTATAATTACTCAGAATTCTTTTTCAGGTAGACTGCTTATTTCCTCTTCATTTGTGTGGTCTGGTGGGTTTTTACCTTGCTACTTCATCTGCCGTGTGTTTCTCTATCTTCTCGTTTTACTTAACTTACTGTGTTTGGGGTCTCCTTTTCGTAGGCTGCAGGTTTACAGTTCCCGTTGTTTTTGGTGTCTGCCCCCAGTGGATAAGGTTGGTTCAGTGGGTTGTGCAGGCTTCCTGGTGGAGGGGACTGGTGCCTGTGTTCTGGTGGGTGATGCTGTATCTTGTCTTTCTGGTGGGCCAGACAGCATCCAGTGGTGTGTTTTGGAGTGTTTGTGACCTTTTTATCATCTTAGGCAGCCCCCTACTAATGGGTAGGGTTGTGTTCCTGTCTTGCTTGTTGTTTCGCCTAACGTGTCCAGCACTGTAACTTGCTGGTTGTTGAGTGGAGCTGGGTCTTAGCATTGAGATGGAGATCTCTGGGAGAGCTTTCACCATTTAATATTGCATGGCACCAGGAGGTCTTTGGTGGACAAGTGTCCTGAACTTGGCTCTCCCACCTCAGAGGCACAGGCCTGACATCCGGCTGGAGAACTAAGACCTTGTCAGGCAATAGGCTTACACTGGTCCTCTGGAAGCAGCTTCACAACCACCATATCCCCATTCAAGGCTCTATTAAGAGTAACAACCCCATCAATAAAAATGTCTTGATCACCATGCAGGAAAGGAATGAAGGCTTCATGAAACTTCTTCGATTAATTCTCAGTACACCCTATCATCTTTAATATCCAAATGAGGAAAATGGGATCTGTTCTGGCAACAATTTGACCGATCTGGGACATTGAATAGGAACATATTTACATCTGCAATTTTGATCTCTTTTGATCAAAAGGGCCTTAGAGCCCATGAGCACTAGATGCATCATTACAACAGGGTTTAATGTGGATTGAAACACAAGCTTTAAATGACAAATTAGACAAGATGGGCTTAATTGATATTTATAGGACATTCCATCCCAAAACAACAGAATACAATTTCTTCGCAAGTGCTCATGGAACATTCTCCCGAATAGATCATATCTTGGGTCACAAATAAAGCCTTGGTAAATTTAAGAAAACAGAAATCGTATCAAGTATCTTTTCCGAGCACAATGCTATAAGACTACATATCAATTATAGGAAAAAAACTGTAAATAATATAAACACGTGGAGGCTAAAGAATACGCTACCAAATCACCAAGAGATCACTGAAGAAATCAAAGAGGAAATAAAAAAATACCTAGAAACAAATGACAATGAAAACATGGTGACCCAAAACCTATGGGATGCAGCAAAAGCAGTTCTAAGAGGGAAGTTTATAGCAATACAATCCTACCTCAGGAAACAAGAAAAATCTCAAATAAGCAACCTATCCTTACACCTAAAGCAATTAGAGAAAGAAGAACAAAAAACCCCACAGTTAGCAGAAGGAAAGAAATCATAAAGATCAGGTGAGAAATAAATGAAAAAGAAATGAAGGAAATGATAGCAAAATCAATAAACCTAAAAGCTGGTTCTTTGAGAAGATAAACAAAATTGATAAACCATTACCCAGACTCATTAAGAAAAATAGTGTGAAGGCTCAAATCAACAGAATTAGAAATGAAAAAGGAGAAGTAACAACTGACACTGCAGAAATACAAAG
>NC_041231.1:84144206-84145391 GCF_002837175.3 Physeter macrocephalus
AAATAGAAAATATAAACAGACCAACCACAAGCACTGAAATTGAAACTGTGATTAAAAATCTTCCAACAAGCAAAAGCCCAGGACCAGATGGCTTCACAAGCGAATTCTATCAAACATTTAGAGAAGAGCTAACACCTATCCTTCTCAAACTCTTCCAAAATATAGCAGAGGGAGGAACACTTCCAAAC
Source organism: Physeter macrocephalus (assembly GCF_002837175.3). NCBI lineage: Eukaryota > Metazoa > Chordata > Mammalia > Artiodactyla > Physeteridae > Physeter > Physeter macrocephalus. Next base: position 84,144,395 of record NC_041231.1, read on the forward strand.
TCATTCTACAAGGTCACCATCACCCTGATGCCAAAACTAGACAAAGATGTCACTAAGAAATAAAACTAAGGGTCAATATCACTGATGAACAAAGATGCGAAAATCCTCAACAAAATACTAACACACCGAATCCAGCAGCACATTAAGAGGACCATACACCATGATCAAGTGGGCTTTATCCCATGAATGCAAGAATTCTTCAATATATGCAAATCAATCAATGTGATAAACCATATTAACCAATTGAAGGAGAAAAGCCATATGATCATCTCAATAGATGCAGAAAAAACTTTTGACAAAATTCAACACCCATTTATGATAAAAACTCTCCAGAAAACAGGCACAGAGGGAACTTACCTCAACATAATAAAGGCCATATATGACAAACCCACAGCCAACATCGTTCTCAATGGTGAAAAACTGAAACCATTTCCTCTAAGATCAGGAACAAGACAAGGTTGTCCACTCTCACCACTATTATTCAACATAGTTTTGGAAGCTTTAGACACAGCAATCAGAGAACTGATTTCTGTGTCTAAAGAAAAAGAAATAAAAGGAATCAAAATCATAAAAGAAGAAATAAACTTGTCACTCTTTGCAAATGACATAATACTATACATAGAGAATCCTAAAGATGCTACCAGAAAATTACGAGAGCTAATCAATGAATTTGGTTAAGTAGCAGGATACAAAATTAATGCATAGAAATCTCTTGCATTCCTATACACTAATGATGAAAATTCTGAAAGAGAAATTAGGGTAACACTCCCATTTACCATTGCAACAAAAAGAATTTAAATACCTAGGAATAAACCTACCTAAGGAGACAAAAGACCTGTATGCAGAAAACTATAAGAATTTTGAGAAAGAAAAATGGAGCTGTAGGAATCAGGCTCCCTGGCTTCAGACTATACTACAAAGCTACAGTAATCAAGACACTATGGTACTGGTACAAAAACAGAAATATAGATCAATGGAACAGGATAGAGAGCCCAGA
>NC_041231.1:84145800-84159693 GCF_002837175.3 Physeter macrocephalus
AGAAAAGGGTACCCTCTTGCACTGTTGGTGGGAATGTAAATTGATACAGCCATTATGGAGAACAGTATGGAGGTTCCTTAAAAAACTATAAATTGAACAACCATATGACCCAGCAATCCCACTATTGGGCATACACCCTGAGAAAACCATAATTCAAAAAGAGTCATGTACCACAAAGTTCATTGCAGGTCTATTTAAAATAGCCAGCACATGGAAGCAACCTAAGTGTCCAGTGACAGATGAATGGATAAAGAGGATATGGCACATATATACAATGGAATATTACTGAGCCCTAAAAAGAAATGAAATTGAGTTATTTGTGGTGAGGTGGATGGACCTAGAGTCTGTCATACAGAATGAAGTAAGTCAGAAGGAGAAAAACGAATACTGTATGCTAACACATATATACGGAGTCTAAAAAAAAAAAAAGGTTCAGAAGAACCTATGGGCAGGACAGGAATAAAGACGCAGACGTAGAGAGTGGTCTTGAGAACACAGGCAGGGGGAAGGGTAAGCTGAGACGAAGTGAGAGAGTGGCACGGACATATATGCACTACCAAATGTATAATAGTAGCTAGTGGGAAGCAGCTGCATAGTACCAGGAGATCAGTACGGTGTTTCGTGACCACCTAGAGGGCTGGGGTAGGGAGGGTCGGAGGGAGAGGGATATGGGGATATATATATATACGTATCGCTGATTCACTTTATTATAAAGCAGAAACTAACACACCATTGCAAAGCAATTATACTCCAATAAAGATGTTAAAAAATTGTAATGCTATATCAAGAACATACTGAAATATAGTTAAAGAGGACACTGTCAAAACTTGTTCTTATAAAGGTGACATACAACTTACAAATCATGCAAATTTCTTTTTAAAAAGAATTAACCAATGACTGGGACCTAAATTCTGTTACGTTGTACAAATTTATGAGTAAAAATATGTGCTGCTTTTCTTCAACCTTTCTTTGGTGCCAATTTAGTACAAAGAAAGCTTAGGTGAAACAATGCAGCAACTGTAACCAAACCATCAATCCTGCAGGTGATCTCGAGGCTGAACTTCTTCACATAAAGCAAGAGGAGAAGCTATCCTGCTCAACTCCTGCTGTGTAAGAGAAGTGTCAAATAAAGGCTTATTTTCTGATGAAAAGGCAGTGAATTTGGTTCCTGGAAGAAAGTGGTTATCAGTACAGAAGTTCTAGTCTCTGCTCTTGTTGCATGAGACAAGCAGTTTGTTTTTATGGAAAATAAATCACAACATTCTTGGGAACAAGCAAGTGACATTAGAGGTATACAGTTTTGTTTTGTTTTCTTTTGAACAAGAGGCAGATTGAAATTTATAGCATTACAGAATGTCTTGAGTCTTATCAATTGTCACAGCATAGGACTCACTTGTAGGAAGCTGTAAAGGTTGCAATAAATTGGGGAAAATGGGCTTTTAGTTGTCAGCAAGCCAGTTAGCATAGAACATCTGTCTCTTGTCCAAGTAGTCTCAGAATATTTTTTGTAGCTTCAGAAATATACCACCACTAATCTGGAACTTAGGGAGAAGGAACTCAGTGGTACCTTATCTAAGGAAAAAATATTAATAAGAAATGGATAAACATATCCAATTTCTTCTTACCATGAAAGACATGTAACCTGGGCAGACAACTGCCATTTACAGACCACGTTAGCACTCAGAAGGCTTGGTAAATCTACTTCCAGTGAGATCTCAGGGATGTCTTCCATTAGGAACTTTGGATGGAGCCAGTCTTTACACCATGGTGCTAACTAAGTCAGTTGACAGGGCTTCTTCAACTTCCCAATGCTGCTCTTTAACTCAATTTACGTTTGTTTTATAATACTTCAACACAACACTTTTTCTTAAATAACCAGGGTGTTGGCCATTGAATAGTTGCAGAGAGACAACCACAAATCTCGTAGGCCCCTCCATTAATACTGTGTGTAGGAAGAGTATTAGCTTTCTTTCTCTTTGATTTAGACCTTGTGTTAATTGTGCTGTGGCAAAGTATCTCTTTATCCAGTACAATACTGGCCGGATTGTTTTTCCAAATTCCACTTTGGTTTTTCACTAGCAACCGCTCAGTAGTTCCAGGTGTGTGTCTGTAATGTTGTCTATTTCATTCAAAATAAATGATATCTTTTAGCAGTTCCTTTGCTAATAGTTCATCCCATAGATAAACAAGTTTCTATTTCTACCCTTGAAAAGTAAACTTATTAGTAATTATTCTCCCTAAGTGGGAGAAAGAATTACTCCCTTTGTCTTGACATCTCTTCCTACATGGTGTGCCTATCAAACAAATCAGTTCTTTCAGTATTGTAGAGCATTCTGAAAGCTTTGAAGCATATAGCCCTTACTAATTGCTAGCATCCATAATTTAGTCATATGTCTATTCCACAAGCAAAATAAATGTGCAAAAATTGGTATTATTAAACATCCATCTAGAGATGCTAAAGATGATCTGGGTGCAAAAGGTACCCTATCAGTCTCTATAGTTCAGAATTTGGGATCTGACCTTAAAGAAAAACCTTTCAGAGGAGCATTACATTATTAACCACACGAAAATTGCTTTCTAATAACCAAAGCAGAAGAAAGCAGTAAGTATTCCTCACTTTTGGAGAAACTTAAAATTTCTAATAGTCATTATGTTTCTTCTGAAATATAGTTAAAGAGGACACTGTCAAAACTTGTTGCTTTTACAATAAGCAATATTTATTGCTTTTACAAATCCTAAGCTATGAAAAACACAAAAGCATAACAAGAATCAGTCCTATAGGAATTGATTCATCCATCTGGGGAAAATACATAGCAGTTGGTTTATTTCCTTCCAGAACAGGAGTTAAACACTAACCTCTTTTAACTGTCAGCACTTCCTTCAGTGCTACTGCTATTTTTAATTGCAATATCTCTAGTCTGACCATGATCCTTTCACCTAGAGTTTTACAGTCATGTGTTTTCAGGCCACATCCAAAACAAACTCCTTGTTATGCTCATATATGGACCATCCACTAGAATGTATACCTAGATAGGCTTCTAAGGGTACCTCTAGTCACCCTCTCTATTAAACATAAAGGCACTACATGGAATAGATTCACTGTTAAGTATGTTGTAAATTTCTTGGTAGTTTCAACAATGTTCAAGTAAGCCATGAAATGTTGGGAAAACTTGTGGCATACTTCTGGCAAATCACTGTTATAGCATCACCTGTGAAGTCTAAATATAAAACGCCTTGGGAAAGTGAAGAGATGTAATTACATTCTCCACAGCTTTCCTAACCAAGAAGTTTTAGAAATTGTGACTGTACAAATTTGCCCCAAAATACAATCAGGAAACCTGGACAATTCAGGTTTTTCTCACAGGGCACAAATTAATATGATAGTCCTCTCTTTATTGGATAGACCTCAAGGTTTGAAATTTATACCAAGGTAGAAACTCGGAAACTTTCCAGTCTTGCAGTCTGATATAGTCTCCAAAGAGTTCAATGAGAATGTTCTTTTAATGCTAAACGTCAAACACCTTGGTGCCCCTGTAACCTTTGGCAGAATGCTTTCTAGTGGTTTCTGCATGGATTCAACAGAGAATAAACATCAGCATGCCATTTACCCTGATCAGAAAGATGAAAATATCCTTGATAGGTATATTACACATTACCCCTAACTGTGTCTGAATATTATCTCCAAACTCACAAAACTGTGATCTCTGAGATTAACAGTAGGATAGTAGTGAATGGTTCTGTAGTATAAGAAGCTTTTTGTATAAGTCCCTCAAGAAGCATTCCTAAATTTCAGCTCCTGTGGAAAGTCTGAAGTTGAGAATTGATGTTTTAGCATCATCTTCAATTCATTATCCAACCTCAGACATGGAGTTTTGAAGATCATATACTTTGATACTGTTTATGTTACAAAATTACCCAAAAGTAACTGGGTCACAATGTTCTGATCTTTTTACAGTGGTACATGTGGTCAATATGAAAAGAAACAGACATTAAACTCCAAGGCCGTTTTGTTACCATGAATCATTACAGCACCATCCCCCAATCAGTGGTGTGAGGCATCCCAGTGGCATGAAAAGCCTGCTATATAGATATCCTACAGTTGTATACAGTAGCTGTTAGAAAGAAGGTGCAGCATTCCACTGTGGTAACCATGGTAATCACCACCTGGTAATAAACCAACGTTCCTCTAGAAAATAATTGAATCTATGCCACAGTCAGCCAGCCAGAATCTAACTAATATCAGGGACTGAAGCGGTTGAAAAATGTTTCCTGAATATTGATGAAGATGCTTACCTCTTCTAAAAATAGCTTCCAGAACTAATGAAACACCAATTCACATATTTAAAGTTCAAAATATCAGAAGCAATATAAATAAAAAGGAAACCGCCTAGATACTCTAATAAAACCAGAGTATAACTAAGACAGAGCATATGTTAAAGCAGTCAGAGGGAGGAAAATACAGATTATCTTCAAAGAGAGAAGATTAGACTAACTGCTGGTCTTTGGCAGCAATAATAGAAACCAGAAATAATACAGTGGTGTTTTCACTGGGCCCAGTGAAAATAGTTGCCCATCTGGAATTTTTTACTCAGTGGCTGTGTTTCATGAATGAGGAAAACAGTTTCAGCAAAACAAAAGTCAAGATCATTTACCACCAACAGATTTAATGTAGAAAATTTGAAAGATGTTTATATTTCAGGCAGAAGGAAAGTAACCCCAGATAGAAAGTCTGGGATGAAATAAGAAATGAAGAATGAAGGGAACAGTAAATACGTGGGTCATTCTAAAATATATCAATTATAAAGCAATACTAATGTTATCCTGTGGAGTTTAAAATGTAAATAGCCAAAACAATAATATATAAATTGAGAAAGAGTATAAGCTGTTAAATCGTTCCAAGATCCTTGTGTTACTCAGGAGTTGGATAAAAATATTGGTTCATATTAGACTAAAGTTTGTATGCTGTCATTTCTAGAGTCATGATCAAACAATAATAATAATGATAGTGTAGAACTCCCAAACATCCAAAAGTGAAAAAAGAAGAATGATAAATATATAAATCACTCAACTATATTACTTCCTGTCTGATTCTACATTCTGTGGACCACTCCCTTAATGCTACACATTATCAGCCAAAAAAACCAAATAATTTAAACCAATCTAAATACCAGTTTTAAGACATAAAAACACATAACACACATAACGTTTCCTTTGTTTTCTTGCTTGCTTGTTTTGTTTGATTCCTGTTTCTTCTGTTTTCTTTTGTGTGTATGGTGGGTGTGGGGAGGATTGTCAAGCTGAATTTGAAATTCATATGTAACAACTAAAGTGTTAGATTAGCCAAGGAAATTTTGAAAAATAAGAACAAACTGGAAGAACTTGAGTCCAAGATAACAAAATGCTAATTATAATAAAATGTTAATGTTAATTAACATTGTGTGGTATTAGCTATACTAGTTAACATATTGTGGCATATTAATGAACATAGTGTGATGACTCAAGTGTAGACAAACTAGAAAACAAAGCAGAAATTTTAGAAATAAATATTTTCCCAAAGACAGTGCTCTGCTTTATGTTGGCACTGCAAAGCAATGAGTGGAAAAAGCCCTACTAAGTCATTTAAATGTCCATTTGAGAAAATATACTGTGACACCTACACAAATTTCAATAAAAACCAACTGCAGATGGATTAAAAATATTTAGTAGAATTCAACATTGCAGCAAACTGGGACTTGAATTTTCTTTAAGGGATGGTTTTAGTAATAGATACAATTGCCTTATCACCTGTGAGACTGTACAGATTGTCTATTTTTGAGTCAGGTTTGGTAAATTTGTGGAATAGATTAAAGATGCGTGCAAATTCAACATTCATTGCAGCTCTATTTACAATACCAGGACACAGAAGCAACCTAAGTGTCCATTGACAGATGAATGGATAAAAAAGATGTGGCACGTATATACAATGGAATATTACTCAGCCATAAAGAGAAATGAAATTGAGTTATTTGTAGTGAGGTGGATGGACCTAGAGTCTGTCATACAGAGTGAAGTAAGTCAGAAGGATAAAAACGAATACTGTATGCTGACACATATACACGGAATCTAAAAAAAAAAAAAAAGGTTCTGAAGAACCTAGGGGCAGGACAGGAATAAAGACGCAGACATAGAGAATGGACTTGAAGACACAGGCACGGGGAAGGGTAAGCTGGGACGAAGTGAGAGAGTGGTATGGACTTATATACACTACCAAATATAAAATAGATAGCTAGTGGGAAGCAGCCGCATAGCACAGGGAGATCAGCTCCGTGCTTTGTGACCACCTAGAGGGGTGGGATAGGGAAGGTGGGAGGGAGACGCAAAGGGAGGAGATATGGGGATATTTGTATATGTATAGTTGATTCACTTTGTTATAAAGCAGAAACTAACACACCATTGTAAAGCAATTATACTCCAATAAAGATGTTTAAAAAAAAAGATGGGTGCAAATTATTTGCCATTCATCTCATGGAAAGGTAGATTGTATTTTCCCTTCCCTGAAATCAGCACTGGACCTGTACTCACTTAGACCATTAGAATGTTGTGGAAATGACACCACACAATTTCTGAGGCTAAGTCTAAAAAAGTCTTGCAGCTTTTACTTTCCTCTCTTGGGAGTACTGAGCTATCAGGAAAGAAGTTTGTCTTTATATCTGATGGGACCACATAGGCCACATTAGAGGCACTGGAACTTCATGCAGAGGGAGAGAGTGTCTCAGTGTCCCAGATGAGACTACAGAGACTGTCTCACTGCAGCCATGTGAGAGACCCTCCATAAAAACCACCCACTAAGCTCAACCAACTCTCAGAACTGTGAAAAATCATCAAATAGCTGTAGTTTTAAGCCACTAAGTTTGAGAATGATTTGTTAATGCAGAAATAGATCATGAAATTTGTTGCCTTTCAATAAATTTCATCTAAAATATCAAATCTGCTGCCACAAAATTCTTAAAAATTTTTTTTCTTTTTATTTTATTTATTTATTTATTTATTTTTGGCTGTGTTGGGTCTTCGTTGCTGCACGCGGGCTTTCTCTAGTTGCGGCGAGTGGGAGCTACTCTTCATTGTGGTGCATGGGCTTCTCATGGCGGTGGCTTCTCTTGTTGTGGGGCATGGGCTCTAGGAGCACAGGCTTCAGTAGCTGTGGCATGCGGGCTCAGTAGCTGTGGCTCATGGGCTCAGTTGCTCCACGGCATGTGGGATCTTCCTGGACCAGGGCTTGAACCCGTGTCCCTTGCATTGGCAGGTGGATTGTTAACCACTGCGCCACCAGGGAAGCCCCACAAAATTCTTTATAATATTTTCTCAGCATCTTTTTAATGTCTATAGGATCTCTAAGAATGCCATCTTTTCCATTCCAGATGTTAATAATTTGTAATTTGGATTTTTTCTGTTTTTCTTCCTTATCAGTCTTGCAAGTTTATCCGAAAAAGAAAAGGAAAATATTCTGGCTCTGTTGATATTCTTTAATATACATTGATTTTCAATTGTATTAATTTCCTCTCTTACTTTTTCTGTTTCAATTCTTCTACTTTTTTTAAGTTAAATTCACTTTTTCCTGATTCTTTTTTTTAAATTTATTTTTAATTTTTTTAACATCTTTATTGGAGTATAATTGCTTTACAATGTTGTGTTATTTTCTACTGCATGACAAAGTGAATCAGCTATATATATACATATATCCCCATATCCCTCCCTTTGTGTCTCCCTCCCACCCTCGCTATCCCACCCCTCTAGGTGGTCACAAAGCACCGAGCTGATCTCCCTGTGCTACATAGCTGCTTCCCACTAGCTACCTATTTTTCCTGATTCTTAACTTAAGCTTTCAGATCTCTGATTTTTATATATTTCTCCTTTTATAATTTAAGCATTTAAACCTATAAATTTCTCTCTAGGGACAGTTTTGGTTTCATGTCACAAATTTTGAAAATCTGTTTTAATATTTCTTTAAAATATTTTCTAATTTCTCATCTGATTTATTCTTTCATAAGCCATGGATTATTTAGAAGTGTATTACTTCACTTCCAAAAATTTGGCTATTTTCTCAATCTTATTGATTGTAATTTAATTGGATTGTTGTCAGAGAATATATTTTGTGAGATTTTATTCCTGTGAAGTTCTGTACAACTTGTTTTATGGCCACAAAGTATGGTTTATTTTGTAGATATTCTTTGTAAAACTTAAGGAAATACATACCCTGTGGTTATTGGATGTAGTCAAAATATGTGCCAATTATAAATAAAAATTTGGTGAAGATGGTTCACATCTTTAATTTCTTTACTTATATTTGTTTGCATGAATCTATAGAGATGTTTTTCTGCCTTCTATCTACTTCCCAATTTCCCACGCCACCACAATGAATGTTACCAAACTTAGGTTTGGCTGCTCACTGCTCAAGAGCCAATACTTGGACGACAAGTGTTGGATGGAAAGGAAAATTTGCTTTATTCTGGAGGCTGGCAACTTGTGGTAGAAGGAGGCGGACTCGTGTTCAAGCAAAAACTCTGAAGATTCTGCTTGGCCATGACAGGTTTTAAAGGGAAAAGAGGAAATAATCTCAGTTGATCATTAAGGTAGGGGGTTAGCTTCTTCATCATTTTCCATTCTGTGCAGACTTGCTGCCTCCTGTGATCTTCCTCCAGATGTTATCTTGTTCACATAGTTCTCTCACAGGATTACTGAAGGGGAAGCTGTGGAAATGGTCTAGTCATCTATTATTTGCTTATTATTCTTTCCAACTTCTTTAGTCTAAGAAAAGAATCAACAACATTAGGTGAGGCAGTGTGTGATCAAAAGATTTGAGAGGTATGCTTTTAGGGGCTGCTTACAAATCCCCACTATCAGACATTATTCCATTTCTGTGAGATTAGGGGCCAAGATCCATCTTCTGTAGCTAACAGATAATAGACTTCACCAAGCTATATTTTAACTTAATCTTTACACCATGTGAGCCATGCTTCACTAACCTCTGGCCCTAGCATACCTCTCAAATCTTTTGATCACACAATTCCTGTTCTTTGACTTTCTCTGACATTGTGTTCAAATGACCATCACTTTAAAATAAACTTCTGAATTATCTACTCTTTAGAGTTGATTTACATTTGAAACTGATTCTTAGGATGGAATACAATAGCAGAAGCCACCATCTTCTTAACCCATTTAGTGCTTTCTTTGAAACCTATCCAATTCCTTTATACTATTGAAGTCTTTGGAATTTAGAACTATATACTGATTTACAGTTGTAGATCCACAGTGTTTTATGAAAGGTCAAAGAAAGTTTGATTTACTTTTCTAGCTTGTTTCCCATCATATACTATTTGTCAAGTTTCTTTTGATGAGACAAAATTGTAATAGGAAAGAACAAGTCTGATTCCATATTTGGGTCTTTTTCTTTAACCTTTGCATTCTACTCCTTTGCTCAAGGTAATCACTAAAGAGAGGTTGCCTATAGCTTAAAACATGCATAATGGCCCATCTCTAAGAACCCTGCTCCCCAGGCCTGAGCATTAAGCTAAAATACCTTAGTTTAGCTCACAGGAAACATCCTGACCAGACCCACCTGTGAATGGCTGCAGGAAAGAATTTTAACACATCCCCTCTGGAGTCTGGCTGGAACCAGGAAGCATTTGCAGCAACCTATTGCCTTTTTAACTTTACCTCCTCACCTCCCCCTCTTTGCTTTGTAAAAGAAACTAGCATGCAAACCCAGGCAAGATGGTTCTTTAGGATATTAGTCCACCATCTTCTTGGGCTGCTGGCTTTTTCCAAATAAAGTCCCTACTCCTGGCTCCAACACCTTGTCTCTCAATTGATTGGCCTGTTGTGTGGCAAGCTGTGTGAGCTTAGACTCAGTAACAAAATTATTTTAAGGCAGGACAGGAAAAATTTGACATAAAATCTTTCTGCCATTTGAGCCACTATCTCTCCCCCTTTTGCGTGCATTGTGCATTATACATTAGCTAGATCCCATTATAAGACATTGGAATGCCTATTCACCCAAAAAGAAAAAAAAAAAGCAATTTTCTCCTGGTGTCAGCAAGGTAGCTCCTTAGGAAATAACGTTCATTCCTTAATTCTGTAAGGGGTCACAATGACCCATTACTTGCCTTGCTGGACTCTGTAAACTGCCAATATGTTACTTTGATGTATAACCCTTTGTCTCAAAAATTTATATAACTGTGCTTTGACCTCTAATGGGTGGAACAGTCCTCAGAGGTTTCTGAAAGACTATCTCTCAGGTTATAATCATCAGTTTGGCTGGAATAAAATTCTCTTTCTTAGATTGACTATTGATTAATTATTTTTCCATCAACAGTTTATATCCTTGCAGTTTGTTTTCAGTTTTTATGTATCACCTTTTTAAACTTTTGATTTAAATTTTTTATTACATAAAATATTTGAATGTGCCTCAAGTTAAAACTACTAAAAAGACGTATTAGGAAAAGTCCAGCTTTCATCTCTGTCCTATCTAACATATTCCCTTCTTTTGCCTTATAGGCAACCATTTAAAAAATCCTTCCATTATTTCTATTTACAAACAAAAACAGATGATAGATAGATGATAGATAGAAAAATAGATAAACAGATAAAATGAATGGTGTATCTATATATTCCTATTCTCCTCCTCTATCTTATTAAACAAAATGTTGTGTACTATACACACAGCCCTGTACGTACTGAAAGGGTATTTTGGATATTATTCCATAGCAGGTTATTCTCATTTTTTCCTCCAGCTGTTTGGATGTACATCAGTGAATTTATATAATCCCTTTTCTTTCCCAGCACTGTCCCTGATTTCTGCTAAGATAAGGTCCATTAAGGATTTTCCTGTAACAGACAGTAAGTTTACTGCACAATCTGGAGGGTCTCAGAAATGTACCTTTTCCAATAGTTTTGGCTTTGTCCTGAAGGCCTTCTGAACCCTATTTATGGGGAAGAATGCATCTCAGCCAAAGAGCCGGCATGCCACTGCCTTTTATTTGAGAGACAGTAAAAGACTGAACTGTTGAAGCCCACCATTAGTCTAATAAAAGAGGAGTTCAAGAAGTACCCAGGATTAGATATTTTCTTCAAAAAAAAAAAAACAGGGAAAAAGAGAAAAAAGAACATGATTACAAAAATGGTCAGGGCATCACATCCTTACAAGTCACCTGTATTTCTTACATTTTTTGCCCCTTTCTGTATCCCATGGTGTGAAGAAACTTGCATGCTTGTCTTTGAGAATGCAAAGATGTAGGAGACAACCATGAAATGGGTTCAACAAAGTTTTTATTCTAGTTCAGGAAAACATTCCTAATTAGAGAGTACAGAAAACCCAAGAAAAAAACAGGGAAGGAAGCAAGGAAATCTTTCAGATCCACAAGTGACCAAATTTCAGCAATGTTAATGAAAACCATTATTGCTATATGATGCAATTCTCCTTTTTTCTTTTCTTTCTACTTCCTTCCTTGGAACTGTATGAAGCAGATGATTTTCATCCATATTTATTTGAGAAAGACTTTAAAAAGGAATGTGGGCAGAAGATGAGTTCAGATGCACAGGAGGCAGTAAAGGTTAAAAACAAAAGGGACCAGGAAAAAATGAAGATAAGGTATTGCGATCAATATTAGGGACTTCCAGGTCAAGGATAGGGGCTGAGGAAGCCATCAAGAAGGACATTTTCTGCAGGGTCACTCAACCAAGAGCAAACTAGATCCTGAGAAGTACTGTCATTGTGGAAGAATTACAGTGAAGCAGGAAACATTTTCATGCTGCGAAGAAGTCGGGACAGAAGGTTTTTGCTTGAGTGCCACCATCCTCCCTTCAGCTCAGGAGTCCTGCAAAAGACAGAGGAGAGGGTTGTTTCCAGATCTAACTCTGTAAGCAGTTTTTTTCTCCTCTTTCAGGGTCTCATGTTAAAGCATTGAATTAAGAAGGAAAACAAATTCTTAAGTCTCCCTGAGCCAAAGTTACTTCAGAGCACAGGCCTTCTGTTTAGTGGAGAGAAGAAGCTTTAGTGGAAACTGCCTGATCTGAAGTCAGATCCAAGGTCTTTCCCATTATTTATGTCACCTGTCTTGTCACCTCTACCATCTGTTCTAGGGAGACTAAGTATGTCTCTAAAAGAGAGTTAAAGAGCATTACCTGTTGGCTGAAGTCCAGAGTGTCCTGGGAAAGAGAAGGGAAGATATATACTTAAAATATATGGAAATTAATCTGTCCCCAAACAGAATGTTCCCAACCCCCGACCCCCACCTCAGATTTCTGTAATACCACAACCTAATCACATGATGACAGGGCAGGGAGGAGAGCAGACACTGAGAGTTGGTAACCTACGAAGCTTCTGTCACACAAATCCAGTATAAGTTCATCAGTCTTAGTGTCTCTTCCTGCATTTGTCCCAGGATCTCCACCCAAAATCTCCAAGCATGTTAACATTTTTCTTATCTTTGCAGGCCATCACCTCTTATATTTTAACCGTAGCTAACCATGGACTGTCAATTTCTGGATTTTCAGGAAATTTGAGGTCAACTAAGCAAAGAAAGACTTTACACAGCATCATTGATATACAGAGAACTAACCGAGCAAAGTCATATTTCTTCCCCCAAAAGTCTGTGGGGAGGCTCAGCTGCCAACAGGTTCCTTACCTTTCTGATTCCTGAAGTAGATGAACAGCCCCACCCCAAGGAAGAGCAGACCAAGAACAAAGCCTCCGATTCCACTCATCTTCTTGCTCTGAGCAGATTCAGACTGTGCCCCTGAGAAAAGAAGCTAGTTTTAGTGATATTTTACCCCAATTCTTACTTCTCTAATTGAGACTCTGAGATTCAGAGCTGTGACAATGGGGGTAAAAAGCCTGCCCTGCAAGAAATAGAATAAATGGCCATTTCTGGAAAAGAGATTTAAGAATCACACTAAGTAGATACACACTGAGAATTAAACTCATTTAAATATCACAGCCTTGACATAAGGCCACTACTTCAACATCTTAAGGGTGAAGTGCCAGGAACTCAATGAGGTTAAGTAGGTTGTCTAAGGTGGCAGAGCTAATAAAAGGCAGAGCTGAGGTTGGACTCCCTTCATGTCAGGAAGGTCCCTACATCATAGAGGACACAGATCACAATGAACAACTCTTCTCAGATCACAATGAACAACTCAGAGCAACAGTGTCAGAAGTACGAGCCCAGCCTGAAGAAGGGGACTGGTGCCCAGGGCCAAAGAGGTGACCATGACCTGAAATAAGATGGGAGGCTCAAAACAGGGACACCTCTATTCTGCTTGTCAGGCATAACTGCCTTCTCAGGGGGTACAGGTCTTTGTACAAACTATCACAGGATATCTATAAATATCAGAGGATTTCTATCACAGGATATTCACATGACTACCTTCCTAACCTCAGCTGAAGGATAGGAGAGAATAGAGCAAATGAACAGATGCTGTGGGGAGAGGAGAAACCTGACACTCAGGGGTAAGCAAGCCCCGTCCATGGTGGCTGAGTAACTTATGAGGCCAGAAAGCTTCTCACTCCATTCCACTGTGACAGGGCTGGTCCAGCTGGGGTGCTCCACGTGGCAGGTGTAGACCTCTCCACTCTGAGGGACTGTTTCAAGCATCACCATGGTCTGGAAGGTCCAGTCTCCATTAGGGATCAGGCCTGTGGAGACCACCCCCGCCTCCTCTTCCTGGCCATTCCGGAACCACCTGACTTCAATGTGGCCTGGATAGAAACCATTCACAGAGCAGACCAGGAGGTTGTGGTGCTGCAGGGGCTGTGTCTTTGCAGGATACACAGTCACTGTAGGCGCCACTAGGAGAGAAAAAGGTAGAGGGGATAAGTGAGGGAGACAGAGTAAGTCTCGTTGGTTGGCTGCCTTTCTG
>NC_041231.1:84160694-84164774 GCF_002837175.3 Physeter macrocephalus
TTGATACATTCTCACATATTAGAGAGAGGCACCAACATCACAGGTCCTCTTGAGAATATAACATAGGATCTTCTAGGAGGGATCTTTCTAATTCCTTGCGATATTCCATAAAATTCTCAGAGAAACTTTCCCTTTTCCTGGCATAACTCAACATAATAAAGGGAAATGCCAAATGGGGAATTATCTTTATTTCTAAATCCTCTTAAGATAATGAAGGAATGGGATGCAAGGGAGGTTTTATTGGAGGAGAATTGAGAAAAAAAATGTCTTATACATATGGAAGACCCTGATGCAGCTCTCATAGAAAGGACAAATATCTAGACACTTTTTGTTGTGGAAAGAATTGGGGATCCCTATGGTAAAGATAGCTGGTCACTGAAGAATATATACAATGTGGCACTGAGTAAATAACTCAAACTTTTTGAATTTTAGATTCCATAGATATATATGTTTTTTGGGTTTTTTTAACATCTTTATTGGAGTATAATTGCTTTACAATGTTGTGTTAGTCTCTGCTGTATAACAAGGTGAATCAGATATACGTATAAATATATCCCCATATCCCCTCCCTGTTGCGTCTCCCTCCCACCCTCCCTATCCCACCCCTCTAGGTGGTCACAAAGCACAGAGCTGATCTCCTTGTGCTGTGCAGCTGCTTCCCACTAACTATCTATTTTACATTTGGTAGTGTATATAAGTCCATGCCACTCTCTCACTTCGTCCCAGCTTACCCTTCCCCCGTCCCATGTCCTCAAGTCCATTCTCTACATCTGCATCTTTATTCCTGTCCTGCCCCTAGGTTCATAAGAAGCATTTTTTTTTAGATTCCATATATATGCGTTAGCATATGGTATTTGTTTTTCTCTTTCTGACTTACTTCACTCTGTATGACAGACTCTAGGTCCATCCACCTCACTACAAATAACTCCCATAAATAACCATGGACTGTTGGTTTCTGGATTTCCAGGAAATTTGAGATCGACTAGGTAAAGGTTGCTCGATGTGTTCTCTGAATATCGATGACCCTGTATAGGATAGGGTCATCAATATTCAGAGAACTCACTGAGCAAAGCCATATTTCTTCCTCCAAAAAACCTGCGGGGCAACTCAGCTGCTAACAGCTTCCTTACCATTTTAATTCCTGATTAAGAGCAGCCCCACCCCAAGGAAGAGCAGACCCATAACACAGGCCCCGATTCTACTCAGCATCTTGCCTTGTGAAGGTTCATACCGTGTCCCTGAGAAAAGAAGCTAGTTTGGGTGATTTTTACCCTGAATCCCACTTCTCTGAGACTCTGAGAGCTTTGACTGGGGGGAGAAGCCTGATCTGAAAGAACTAGAATAATTGGCCATTCCTAGAAAAGGAATGGCTACAAGGTTCAGGCAGTGAATCGTTGATGCACGTATGCTGTGGGGAGAGGAGAAGCCTGACACTCGGGGGTAAGCAAGTCTCCTCCCTGCTGGGTAAGGAATTTTCGAGGTCAGAAAGCTTCTCACTCCATTCCACTGGGACAGGGCTCGTCCAGCTGGGGTGCTCCACGTGGCAGGGGGTAGACCTCTCCACTCTGAGGAACTATTTCAAGCATCACCATGGTCTGGAAGGTCCAGTCTCCATTAGGGATCAGGCCTGTGGAGACCACCCCCGCCTCCTCTTCCTGGCCATTCCGGAACCACCTGACTTCAATGTGGCCTGGATAGAAACCATTCACAGAGCAGACCAGGAGGTTGTGGTGCTGCAGGGGCTGTGTCTTTGCAGGATACACAGTCACTGTAGGCGCCACTAGGAGAGAAAAAGGTAGAGGGGATAAGTGAGGGAGACAGAGTAAGTCTCGTTGGTTGGCTGCCTTTCTGCATCCACTCTCCAGTCCCAGACTGCAGCCTTGGGCAGGTCTCCCTCAAAGGTGGCCATGTGGCCCAACTTTAGGAGTTAGTACCATGATCCTGAATTTAACCCTTACCGCATGGACCCATTAGATTTTAGATATGCTGAGGATACTTGTGTGTCTTTTTTCCCCATTGCATGAAGCAGTTATTTATTGTTGACGTGTTTACAACTCTTTGCAAGGCATTTAACTAAAAGTGTTATTTCTGAATCCATGTTGCCTGGGTTCAAATCCAGGCCCTGTCTCCTACAGATTCATCCCAGGAGAATTTTTCCATTCCTCTGTGTCTCATCTGTCTCACCTATAAAAAGGAATAATAATTCTAATTCACCTCCTAGGGTTATGTGAGGATTAATGCACCTGAAGTATGTAAAACCGTAACTGGAATTTAGCCTTCAATATATCAGAGTTATTTATTACCGTTGTTTAATTTGAAAGAAAATATGATTCAAAGCAGTGTGGATAAATTAGGGAACAGCAGGGGTGTGTGTGTGGAGACAGAGGATGAAATCCTGGGAAAGCTGTCTCCAGGCACTCACACCTTAGAACACCTCAGAAAAGGTTCTACCCTAGGAAGAAGGAAAGACACAGGTGAATCTCTAACTCTCGAATTCCAAAAAAAACCATGAGTCCTGAAGGAGAAGGAAAGAAGGAAGAAAAGTCATTAATTAAAAAAAAAATTTCTTATAATTAAACTCTGCTAATCAATCCCTCTCCTTTGCAAAACAAGTGAATTTACTGCTGGAATTGTTATCAGTTTGCAATCGTCTCTCTTTTTAAGCTGACACTTAAGTTCAGGCAAGGGTCTGGGACTCATTAAATATGTGTGCTTAGCACCTGAGACAATCTCTGACAATATCAGCCTTAATAAAGACAATTTTTTTTAAATGATGGAGAAAAACTTTTTTACAATACTCTAAAATGGTAAGTTTAAAATTGATGGTAAATCTTTCCTAACAATTTTGCAGTATATTTTATTAAGTAAAAATGTTTAAATTTCTATCATGGAAAATAATAAACTGAATCAAAATATAAACCTCAAATTGGAGAGAAAGCTGAATCAAATATCAACAGTGTTAATTTTGCTGCATAGAGAATCTATATCACTGAGAAAAACACCAGGACCCCCAAAATAATAGAGAATAAATAATAGTTAGAGCAGTAACAAGGGGTCAATAAATATGTGAGAGATATTCAAGAACTTTAGGAATCAAAGAAATATAAATTTAAAATAAAAAATGTAACTTTTAAACTGAGTACTTGGCACTATATATCTTTGAAACAAGATCTGATAAAGGAGATTGTGAGATGAATTGTTACACTTATAAAAAGAAATATTATGTAACTACTCGAATACTATTAGCGTTATAAAAACAGTAACATCAGTGTGTTAAGACAATTATAATTCAAAAGTTGATTTCACAATCATTTCAACTATGTAAAATATATATACTAAGGAGAAAAAAAGCAACAAATTTAGACCTGAAGTAAGCTTCAGAGAGATCAGAGGAGCCGCAGAGGCTCCCCTGCCCGCACCTGTCAAAAAGTAGTCTGACACCTTTTTCTCAGTGAAGTGCTCCTGCACACAGACAGACGCGGCACACTTATTTCTGGGGTGTCAGGAGTTAAGAGGGGGTGTGCCCAGAGCACGCTGTGACTCTTCTCCTCACAGGCTCCCAATCCTTTCGCTTTCCTCACCTCTCCTCCCCCAAACCTTCCCCCAACCATAGACCCCTTGAAGTCCCTCCCGCATCTCTAACCGCCCCCCCCAGTCGGGGTTTCCTCCCCTCCCCTCCCCTCCCCTCCCCTCCCCCACAGGGACCACCAAGGACGCCCGGAGCCTCCCTCCTGCACCCCTCCCGCCACACCTCCCCTCCCCCGCGGGCCTCCCCACACCACACACGCTCTCTCCCCTCTCACAGTCACTGACAAAATCACACACTGTCTCCAGACAACAGGCTCTCCCAGGAACCCGCCTAACTTGTACTGGCTCACAGTCCTACACAGCCCCCGCTCCCCGAACGCAGTCTCCTGTGTCCCCGTCTCTGTGTCTCTCTGTCTCTGTCTCAAACACACACTCACACGCACTGCGCCCCCGCCCGCTGGCCGCCCGGCCCCGCGCTCACCTCGCCGCTGCACCGTGAAGCTCTCCACAACCCCGTAGTTGTGTCTGCAGTACGTGTCCACCGCGGCCCGT
>NC_041231.1:84167136-84171197 GCF_002837175.3 Physeter macrocephalus
ATGACAGACTCTAGGTCCATCCACCTCACTACAAATAACTCAATTTTGTTTCTTTTATGGCTGAGTAATATTCCATTGTATATATGTGCCACATCTTCTTTATCCATTCATCTGTCGATGGATTCTTAGGTTGCTTCCATGTGATGTATATGTTTTTAATTGCTACAGATATGATAGGATAGTTATAAGAATTACATACTGAAATTTATAGGCCTGGTACAGAGTAGCTGCAAAATGTTATGAGGCTCCACGTTGACAAACCAGATTTGTTTGGTTTGTTACTCCAACATTACCACTTAGAGTAAAATAACTGGTGTATTCTAGGACACGAATAAATACTGGCTGTATTAATTAATGTTGTTTTGCATAACCTTGGTATTCAAGGGCACTCTAATGCTTCCTTGCTGATGACTAACTAAACATGTCTGATTCTCAGGTTTTCCCAGCTTCTCATCAGTCTCTTGTTTTTATACTTTAGGTCCAGCGGATTCCCTTATGCTAGAGCACAGTCTATCCCTGAGGCCAGCTATTCAAAAGAGTCATCTGTAATCCATTCCTCAGTTCTTCAGCTCCCATTCTCTCCTCAAATGATCCAATCTAGCTCCTGTCTTGTATACTCCACTGGCAGCAAATGTCAGGTCCACCATACCCAGTGCTCACTTCTCTGTCATGTTTTCTCATTTCACCCACCTCTTTGTCATACTCACCACAAATCGCCACTCTCTCCATCCTTGAAAAATCTAAGTTCCCTCACTCTCTGCATCACATGCTCTTGGTTTTTGTCACTATCACTGGTACTCCTTCCCACTCCCCTTTGCTGACTTACTGACCCTGGCCCTCTCTTTGCCTTCTACTACGCACCCCGACACTCCTTCTTTATGTGCAACCTCTTCTGCTTTCCTGAAATGTAACACAGTTGTCAATGACTGCAACATATATGTCTCCAGCCCTGGTCTCCCCCTGAATTCCAGTCTCATAAATTCAATTGGCCTCTTGACAGCTCCACATAAATGTCAAAAAATCATTTTAAACTTAAACAAAACTTTTATTCCTAACCACCCACCTCAAATTTTTTCCTCCCATAGTCTTCCCTACCTCAATAAGCAGCACCATTATGTTTATTCCAGTAATTCAAGACAAAATCCTGAGGGATAAGCTTAATTTTCTACCCCTTTCTAATATAATTTATTAACAAGTCATACAAATATCTATTTCAAATCTGTTGCCTTTCTCTTTATTACTGTCTTTGTCACTACTACACTAAATGAGGCCACAAGCACGTCTTCCCTGGAGAATTCTACCGTGATCCTAAAAGGTCTCCCTGATGAATCCGTACAATCCAATCTCCACATGGTAGCTAGAATTGTTTTTTTAATAAACATAAACTGACACTCCTTGTAACCCCTCAGTAGCTTCACATATCTTTTTCAATAAAATTCAAAAATCTTACCTTAGCCATCAGGGCCAAAATGATTTGGCTCCTGATTTCCTCTCTGACCTCATTTTATTTCATGTGCTAACTTGCTTGCTCTGTTTCAGCCACGCTAGCCTTTTTCTGTCCCTTAAACACAGCAAATATCTTCCCACACTTTGTTCTTTCCCTGTTCCCTTGCATCCTTTCCATAACTGCCTCCTTCTCATCACTCATGTTTCAACTAAAGGTCACTTTCTCAGGGAGACCTCCCTAGCCACTTGAACCGAAGTCAAGTGAATCCCATTTTCTCTGTTCCATAGCCCTGATATATTTTTTTCAGAGCACTTACTGCTCTTCGAAATGTTTTTCTTTGTTAATTGGGTTGTTGTCTTTCTCTCCTGTCATTAGGTAAGTTCCATGATAATTGGGACTTTTCTAGCTTTTATTCATATAGACTTCTGAGTCTAGACAGAGCCCAGTATATAATAGCTGCTCAAATAAACATTTGTGGTCTAAATGAATGAACTCATGGTTTGGGGAATTGGTTATTGTGAGGATCTTGGAAAGCAAGAAGGGGCTCCAGCTCCAACACTCTTTTATTCTGATGACACATTATATTCCTTCCACTTCCTGTGACAAATTCAGACAAAATTCCTCTTTCTTCTTCTACTAGTTGTAAGAGGCATTCACAGGAAAGAAAAAGGTGATTTTAAGCAAGAGGGAAAATTTCATAAGTTTTAGCTCATCCAATAGATCTATTATAGTGCTGGGGGTCTGTGCAAACGTGGGCACTTTCAGTAATGCTGATGACATAGCTGGGGAAAAATAGGGACAAACTTGAAGGAGAGGTAGCCAAACATGGCTAATTAAGGAACATAGACAGCACAGTGAATGAACCTATAATTTATCCTCTACTAGTTGAATCTTTTCTCATATGCTCAGGCCAAAGAACGGGGAGATGTAGGAGAAACTAATCATCTAGAAAGGTTCAAAATAGAATCACAGTGAACACTAACCTGTGTCAGGTTTTCAGAAGATGTCCTAAGTTCTTTAAGTCATCAAAGAACACCCCATGGATGCTCCTTAACTAAAGAGTCATTTCAAGTACTAAGGATTCCTAAGAGTCGTTTCAGCTCCAGGGTGCTTTACCCAGGAGAAATAGAGAGAAAACGAATCCCAACTTCTGTCAGAGAACCTCCAGGGCAGGGATACAGGCATTTTAAACATTGGGGTTCAGGAGAAAGAAAAGATATGGGGGAAGGCCCTTTGATACATTCTCACATATTAGAGAGAGGCACCAACATCACAGGTCCTCTTGAGAATATAACATAGGATCTTCTAGGAGGGATCTTTCTAATTCCTTGCGATATTCCATAAAATTCTCAGAGAAACTTTCCCTTTTCCTGGCATAACTCAACATAATAAAGGGAAATGCCAAATGGGGAATTATCTTTATTTCTAAATCCTCTTAAGATAATGAAGGAATGGGATGCAAGGGAGGTTTTATTGGAGGAGAATTGAGAAAAAAAATGTCTTATACATATGGAAGACCCTGAAGTTGTAAGAGGCATTCACAGGAAAGAAAAAGGTGATTTTAAGCAAGAGGGAAAATTTCATAAGTTTTAGCTCATCCAATAGATCTATTATAGTGCTGGGGGTCTGTGCAAACGTGGGCACTTTCAGTAATGCTGATGACATAGCTGGGGAAAAATAGGGACAAACTTGAAGGAGAGGTAACCAAACATGGCTAATTAAGGAACATAGACAGCACAGTGAATGAACCTATAATTTATCCTCTACTAGTTGAATCTCTTCTCATATCCTCAGGCCAAAGAAAGGGGAGATGTAGGAGAAACTAATCATCTAGAAAGGTTCAAAATAGATTCACAGTGAACACTAACCTGTGTCAGGTTTTCAGAAGACGTCCTAAGTTCTTTAAGTCATCAAAGAACACCCCATGGATGCTCCTTATCTAAAGAGTCATTTCAAGTACTAAGGATTCCTAAGAGTCGTTTCAGCTCCAGGGTGCTTTACCCAGGAGAAATAGAGAGAAAACGAATCCCAACTTCTGTCAGAGAAACTCCAGGGCAGGGATACAGGCATTTTAAACATTGGGGTTCAGGAGAAAGAAAAGATATGGGGGAAGGCCCTTTGATACATTCTCACATATTAGAGAGAGGCACCAACATCACAGGTCCTCTTGAGAATATAACATAGGATCTTCTAGGAGGGATCTTTCTAATTCCTTGCGATATTCCATAAAATTCTCAGAGAAACTTTCCCTTTTCCTGGCATAACTCAACATAATAAAGGGAAATGCCAAATGGGGAATTATCTTTATTTCTAAATCCTCTTAAGATAATGAAGGAATGGGATGCAAGGGAGGTTTTATTGGAGGAGAATTGAGAAAAAAAATGTCTTATACATATGGAAGACCCTGATGCAGCTCTCATAGAAAGGACAAATATCTAGACACTTTTTGTTGTGGAAAGAATTGGGGATCCCTATGGTAAAGATAGCTGGTCACTGAAGAATATATCACAATTTTTAAGGGACATGGCCTGGACACAGTGACAAAACTAAGTACCTTCCTTCCCCCACCCTATGATAGCTCACCATCCAAGGTATACACTTACGTTGGGTCTCC
>NC_041231.1:84172525-84177775 GCF_002837175.3 Physeter macrocephalus
ATATACTAGGGCTTTTTTATACATCTTTAAAAAATTTAATTCTCACATCATCTCAGTGATTTAAGTACACTTTCATGCCTACAGGTAGAGATAATAAAATGATGGATGGAGGATAAACAGCCTTTGCAAGGATGCAAAGCTGGTAAATGGTACACTCCAGACTGAGTAAGTTATATGTGATTCCAAACCCCACAAGCTCAGACATTACACCATACCAACTCACACTCAATTTCTGAAGAGACTAGTGTCCCTTATATTGAATCTATTTTTGTCACTTTAATGCATAGATATGCGTATCAATAAAACTACTCCTTTTAATGAATGACAGCATTTGATATAAATTGAAGCAGCTACTTGTAGTAATTCTAGTTACTTAAAAGACTCCTTTCATCAGCATTGTTTCTCTCCTCTGGAAATAACAAAATTTGCATTGATCTTATGTAACGATACCAACAGCTCCCCCCAAGTCTCCTTCTTATTGAAGACATCAGAGGCCTTAAAATTCCTAAATCCAATCTATTGTTCTCAATCATTATTTCAGACTTCTCTGCATAATGTAATGCAAGTTTGAACATTTTTGAATAGAATATAAATAGTATGTCCCTTATTTTGGAAAAATATATTTCTATTAATATGGAAAGTTCAACATTTCTTACAGAGGTTGGGTAAAAGTCACCATTGTTTCTGGATTTGAGAAGAATTTACGTCCCTAGATGCCAACAATAATTAGTACTATTGGAAGTTGTGCAGTTTCAACCATGGGAAAGAATATCATGTTTAATTTGACAAACAGAAAATCATAATTGACTCAGAATTCACTACTTGTGACATGGTAATCAGGGAAAGCCAAGCTAAGGTTCACCATATATTATAGGATAATAGGAATGGCAAAAAAAAGTAGTTCTATATCAAGAACATACTGAAATATAGTAAAAGAGAACACTATCAAAACTTGTTTAGATAAATTTCACATACAATTTACAATTCATACAAATTTATTTTTAAAAAGAATGAGCCAATGACTATGACCTAAATTCTGTATGTTGTATACATTTATAAGTAACAAAAATGTGCTGTCTTAAATATTATATATCTCACACTTTTCTGCAATACTGATTCAACATAAGGGCAGTTTGGGTGAAATAATGCAACAACTGTCACCAAAGTTGCTTTGGTGACAACTGTATCTTACAGGTGATCTCAAGGCAGAGCTTCTTCACGGAAAGCAAGAGAAGAAATTTTGCACAACTCTTGTATGTAAAAGAAGTGTCAAATAAAGGCTTATTTCCTGAGTAAAAGGCAGTTAAATTGGTTTTTGGAAGAAAAGGTTCCTTGGTACTAACGTTCTAATCTCTGCTCTTGAGGCATGAGAGCATAGTGTTGCTTTTATGAAAAATAAATCACAACACTATTAGGAACAATCAAATGACATCAGTTGCACAGAATTTTGTTGAACAACAGGCAGGTTGAAATTTGTAGCATTATGGGATGTCCTGAGTCCTACCAGTTGTCACAGAATGGGAAGCCTGAAAGGTCACAATACATCTGGGGAAAATGGGCTCTTAGATATCAGCAAGCCATTTAGTATAGAATGTCTCTCTCTTGTCTGCGTAGTCTGGATATATTCTCTGTAATTTGCAGAAGCTACCACCACTAATCTGGAACTTAGTGAGAAGCAGGTCAGTGGTCCCTTTATCTAAGGAAAAAATATTAATAATAAGAAATGAATAAACAGGTCCAATTTTTTCTTACCATGAAAGACATGTATCCTCGACAGAAGACTGTGCCATTTACAGGCCATATCATCCCTCTGCAGGCTTGGTAAGACTCTTTCCAGTTAGACCTCAGGGATGTCCTCCATTAGTAACTTTGGATGGAGCCAGTATTTATACCATAGTGTTATCTAAGTCAGTTGTAACAGTACCAACCATGCCACAGTAAAAATTACTAAAATTTATTGAACAAATTTAAGCATTTTACTTTCTACCATGAATTAAATATACTAGGGCTTTTTTATACATCTTTAAAAAATTTAATTCTCACATCATCTCAGTGATTTAAGTACACTTTCATTCCTACAGGTAGAGATAATAAAATGATGGATGGAGGATAAACAGCCTTTGCAAGGATGCAAAGCTGGTAAATGGTACACTCCAGACTGAGTAAGTTATATGTGATTCCAAACCCCACAAGCTCAGACATTACACCATACCAACTCACACTCAATTTCTGAAGAGACTAGTGTCCCTTATATTGAATCTATTTTTGTCACTTTAATGCATAGATATGCGTATCAATAAAACTACTCCTTTTAATGAATGACAGCATTTGATATAAATTGAAGCAGCTACTTGTAGTAATTCTAGTTACTTAAAAGACTCCTTTCATCAGCATTGTTTCTCTCCTCTGGAAATAACAAAATTTGCATTGATCTTATGTAACGATACCAACAGCTCCCCCCAAGTCTCCTTCTTACTGAAGACATCAGAGGCCTTAAAATTCCTAAATCCAATCTATTGTTCTCAATCATTATTTCAGACTTCTCTGCATAATGTAATGCAAGTTTGAACATTTTTGAATAGAATATAAATAGTATGTCCCTTATTTTGGAAAAATATATTTCTATTAATATGGAAAGTTCAACATTTCTTACAGAGGTTGGGTAAAAGTCACCATTGTTTCTGGATTTGAGAAGAATTTACGTCCCTAGATGCCAACAATAATTAGTACTATTGGAAGTTGTGCAGTTTCAACCATGGGAAAGAATATCATGTTTAATTTGACAAACAGAAAATCATAATTGACTCAGAATTCACTACTTGTGACATGGTAATCAGGGAAAGCCAAGCTAAGGTTCACCATATATTATAGGATAATAGGAATGGCAAAAAAAAGTAGTTCTATATCAAGAACATACTGAAATATAGTAAAAGAGAACACTATCAAAACTTGTTTAGATAAATTTCACATACAATTTACAATTCATACAAATTTATTTTTAAAAAGAATGAGCCAATGACTATGACCTAAATTCTGTATGTTGTATACATTTATAAGTAACAAAAATGTGCTGTCTTAAATATTATATATCTCACACTTTTCTGCAATACTGATTCAACATAAGGGCAGTTTGGGTGAAATAATGCAACAACTGTCACCAAAGTTGCTTTGGTGACAACTGTATCTTACAGGTGATCTCAAGGCAGAGCTTCTTCACGGAAAGCAAGAGAAGAAATTTTGCACAACTCTTGTATGTAAAAGAAGTGTCAAATAAAGGCTTATTTCCTGAGTAAAAGGCAGTTAAATTGGTTTTTGGAAGAAAAGGTTCCTTGGTACTAACGTTCTAATCTCTGCTCTTGAGGCATGAGAGCATAGTGTTGCTTTTATGAAAAATAAATCACAACACTATTAGGAACAATCAAATGACATCAGTTGCACAGAATTTTGTTTAACAACAGGCAGGTTGAAATTTGTAGCATTATGGGATGTCCTGAGTCCTACCAGTTGTCACAGAATGGGAAGCCTGAAAGGTCACAATACATCTGGGGAAAATGGGCTCTTAGATATCAGCAAGCCATTTAGTATAGAATGTCTCTCTCTTGTCTGCGTAGTCTGGATATATTCTCTGTAATTTGCAGAAGCTACCACCACTAATCTGGAACTTAGTGAGAAGCAGGTCAGTGGTCCCTTTATCTAAGGAAAAAATATTAATAATAAGAAATGAATAAACAGGTCCAATTTTTTCTTACCATGAAAGACATGTATCCTCGACAGAAGACTGTGCCATTTACAGGCCATATCATCCCTCTGCAGGCTTGGTAAGACTCTTTCCAGTTAGACCTCAGGGATGTCCTCCATTAGTAACTTTGGATGGAGCCAGTATTTATACCATAGTGTTATCTAAGTCAGTTGACAGGGCTTCTTTAATTTCCCAATGTCATTCTTTGATTCAACTTACCTGTGTTTTATAAAACTTTAAAACAGCACTTAAAAAAAAAACAGAATGTTTGCAATTGAGTCGTCACAGATAGACAACTAGAATTTTCGTAGGCCCATCCTTTAATGTTGTATGTAGGAAGAGTTTTAGTTTTCTTTCTCTAGTTCTCTTTCTTTCTTTCTTTCGTTTTCTTTCTCTTTTGATCTAGATCTTGTGTTAATTGTGCTGTAGGCACCTCTTTATCCAGTACAAATACCGGCCAGATTATTTTTCAAAATTTCACTTTGCTTTTCCACTGGCAACTACCTAGTGATTCCAAGTGTGTGTCTGGAATGTTGTCTGTTTTATTCAAAATATATTTAAAAAATCTTTCAACAGTTCTTTTGCTATTAGTCCATTCTTATAGATAAACAAGTTTCTACCCTCAAAAAGTAAACTTACTAGTAATTATTCTTTCACAGTGAGAGAAGGAGCTACTCCCTTTGTATTGACATCTCTTTCTACATTGTGTGTCTGTCAAATGAATCAATTATTTCAATATGGTGGACCAATTTTGAGAATATTGAAGCATATGACCCTCAAAAATTGTTGCTAGCATCCATATTTATGTGAGATAAAATAGGAAAACTTGTTGCTATTACACATCCACTAGAGATGCTAAAGATAATCTGGGTGTTAAAAATAGCCTATCAGCCTCTATAGTTCAGAATATGGGACCTGGTCTTATAAAAACAAAAACAAAAAAAGCAAAACAAAAATTTTCAGAGGAGAAAGGAGTATGGTCATGTGTTAAAATAAAAACAAAGGAGCCAGTTAATTAAAAAAAATTATCTACACCATGGCTACATTACTAACCAGAGGAAAAAAGCTATCTAATTACCAAAGCAAAAGATAGCACAATGACTATTAGCAATAATCAGCTTCTCCAGAAATGAGAAATACTTACTGCTTTTATGAATTGTAAGGTATGAAAAACACAAAGGCCTAACAAGAATTAGTCCTATAGAAATTGGTTCTGCTTCCTAGGCAAAATACATAGTTGTTTGTTTATTTTCCACTCAGAACAGGAGTTAAACACTAAAATCTTTTAACGATTAACATTTTCTTCAATGCTATTGCTGTTATTAACTCCAATATCTCTAATTTGACCATAGTAGTTTCACCTATAATTCTTTTTTTTTTTTTTTTGTGGTACGCAGGCCTCTCACTGTTGTGGCCTCTCCCATTGTGGAGCACAGGCTCCAGACTCGCAGGCTCAGCGGCCATGGCTCACGGGCCCAGCCGCTCCGCAGCATGTGGGATCCTCCCGGACC
>NC_041231.1:84178201-84179732 GCF_002837175.3 Physeter macrocephalus
TATCTCCTCCCTCTTGCTTCTCCCTCCTACCCTCCTTATCCCACCCCTCTAGGTGGTCACAAAGCACTGAGCTGATCTCCCTGTGCTATGCAGCTGCTTCCCACTAGCTATCTATTTTACATTTGGTAGTATATATAAGTCCATGCCACTCTCTCACTTCATCCCAGCTTGCCCTTCCCCCTCGCCAAGTCCTCAAGTCCATTCTCAACATCTGCGGCTTTATTCCTGTCCTGCCCCTAGGTTCTTCTGAACCTTTTTTTTTTTTTTAGATTCCATATATATGTGTTAGCATACAGTATTTGTTTTTCTCTTTCTGACTTACTTCACTCTGTAGGACAGTCTCTAGGTCCATCCACCTCACTACAAATAACTCAATTTCATTTCTTTTTACAGCTAATATTCCATTGTATATATGTGCCACACCTTCTTTATCCATTCATCTGTTGATGGACAATTAGGTTGATTCCATGTCCTGCTATTGATTTGCATTTCTCTAATGATTAGTGATGTTGAGCATTCTTTCATGTGTTTGTTGGCAATCTGTATATCTTCTTTGGAGAAATGTCTATTTAGGTCGTCTGCCCTTTTTTGGATTGCATTGTTTGTTTGATATTGAGCTGCAAGAGCTTCTTGTATATTTTGGAGATTAATCCTTTGTCCGTTGCTTCATTTGCAAATATTTTCTCCCATTCTGAGGGTTGTCTTTTCATCTTGTTTATGGTTTCCTTTGCTGTGCAAAAGCTCTTAAGTTTCATTAGGTCCCATTTGTTTATTTTTGTTTTTATTTCCATTTCTCTAGGAGGTGGGTCAAAAAGGATCTTGCTGTGATTTATGTCACTGAGTGTTCTGCCTATGTTTTCCTCTAAGAGTTTTACTGTGTCTGGCCTTACATTTAGGTCTTTAATCCATTTTGAGTTTATTTTTGTGTATGGCGTTAGGGAGTGTTCTAATTTCATTCTTTTACATGTAGCTATCCAGTTTTCCCAGCACCACTTATTGAAGAGGCTGTCGTTTTTCCATTGTATATTCTTGCATCGTTTATCAAAAATAAGGTGACCATATGTGCGTGAGTTTATCTCTGGGGTTTCTCTCCAGTTCCATTGGTCTATGTTTCTGTTTTTGTGCCAGTACCATACTGTCTTGATTACTGTAGCTTTGTAGTATAGTCTGAAGTCTGGGAGCCTGATTTCTCCAGCTCTGTTTTTCTTTCTTAAGATTGCTTTGGCTATTCGGGGTCTTTTGTGTTTCCATACAAATTGCGAAACTTTTTGTGCTAGTTCTGTGAACAATGCCATTGGTAATTTGAGAGGGATTGCATTGAATCTGTAGATTGCTTTGGGTAGTATACTCATTTTCACAAAGTTGATTCTTCCAATCCAGGAACACGGTATCTCTCTCCATCTGTTTGTATCATCTTTAATTTCTTTCATCAATCAGTGTCATAGTTTTCTGCATACAGGTCTTTTGTCTCCTTAGGTAGGTTTATTCCTAGGTATTTTATTCTTTTTGTTGCAGTGGTAAATGGGAGTGT
>NC_041231.1:84180105-84187182 GCF_002837175.3 Physeter macrocephalus
TGATCTTAGAGGAAATGCTTTCAGTTTTTCACCATTGAGAATGTTGTTTGCTGTCGGTTTGTCGTATATGGCCTTTATTATGTTGAGGTAGGTTCCCTCTATGCCCACTTTCTGGAGAGTTTTTATCATAAATGGGTGTTGAATTTTGTCAAAAGCTTTTTCTGCATCTATTGAGATGATCATATGGTTTTTCTCCTTCAGTTTGTTAATATGGTGTATCACATTGATTGATTTGCATATATTGAAGAATCCTTGCATTCCTGAGATAAACCCTACTTGATCATGGTGTGTGATCCTTTCAATGTGCTGTTGGATTCTGTTTGCTAGTATTCTGTTGAGGATTTTCACATCTATGTTCATCAGTGGTATTGGCCTGTAGTTTTCTTTCTTTGTGACATCTCTGTCTGGCTTTGGTATCAGGGTGTTGGTGACTTTGTAGAATGAGTTTGGGAGTGTTCCTCCCTCTGCGATATTTTGGAAGAGTTTGAGAAGGATGGATGTTAGTTCTTCTCTAAATATTTGATAGAATTCATCTGTGAAGCCATCTGGTCCTGGGCTTTTGTTTGTTGGAAGATTTTTAATCACAGTCGCAATTTCAGTGCCTGTGATTGGTCTGTTTATATTTTCTATTTCTTCCTGGTTCAGTCTCGGAAGGTTGTGCTTTTCTAAGAATTTGTCCATTTCTTCCGGGTTGTCCATTTTATTGGTATATAGTTGCTTGTAGTAATCTCTCATGATCCTTTGTATTTCTGCCTTGTCAACTGTTAGTTCTCCTTTTTCATTTCTAATTCTATTGATTTGAGTCTTCTCCCTTTTTTTCTTGATGAGTCTGGATAATGGTTTATCAATTTTGTTTATCTTCTCAAAGAACCAGCTTTTAGTTTTATTGATCTTTGCGATTGTTTCCTTCATTTCTTTTTCATTTATTTCTGCTCTGATCTTTATGATTTCTTTCCTTCTGCTAAATTTGGGGGTTCTTTTGTTCTTCTTTCTCTAATTGCTTTAGGTGTAAGCTTAGGTTGTTTATTTGAGATGTTTCTTGTTTCTTGATTCACCTATAATTTTATAGCCATGTTACTTCAGACTACAATAATGGCACTCCCTGTTATGCTCCTCTATGGACAATTCACTGAAGTTTTTGCCTGGATCAGCTTCTAAGGGAACCTGTAGTTTCCCTCTCTATTAGTTAATGATAGAGGCACTAACATGATAAAGATTTGAACTGTTAAGTAAGCTGTAAAATTTTAGTTTCAAGAACGTTCAAGTAGGCAATAAAAACAAAAAACAAAAAACGTTGCTACTAACCTGTGGCATTCGGGAATCTTTGGCACGACTCTGGCAGATCACTGTTATAATATCACCTGTGAAGTCCAAATAGAAACTTCTTGGAATAATGAAGAGATGTTCTTAGACTCTCCACAGGTTTCCTAACCAAGAAGTGTTGGAAATTGTGGCTGTACAAACTTACCAAAAATAAAATCAGGAAATTTGGCACAATTCAGGCTGATCTCTTGGGGCACAAACTGATAATGACAATCCTCTCTGTAGTAGACCTCAAGATTATAATTTACACCTAGGTAGAAACTCAGAAACTTTCAAGAATTGCAGTCTGATATAGTCTCCAGAGAATTCAATGACAATGTTCTTGAAATGCAAAACTTCAAATATCTTCGTGTCCCTGTTACCTTTGTGAGAGATGCATCGAGTTCCACTAGAAAGCAGGTTTCTGTCTTTAGTCCTTAAGGTGTTTTCTAAGGGTCTCTGCATGAGTTTAACAGAGTAAACATCAGCTTGCCATATACCCTAATCAGAACAATGAAAAACATCCTTGGTAGGTATATCATTATCCCTTACTGTGCCTTAAATATTATCCCCAAAACCACACCCCAAAAATATTTCTAATATGGACAGTAGGACAGTAATAAAGGGTTTCCTATGTTAAGAAGCCTTATATAAAAGGAAATCCTTTGGGTAAATCTCTCAAGACGCACCTCTGGTCTCAGCTCCCATGGAAAGTCTGAAGCTGAGAGTTGTCTTCAGGAATCATCTTCAATTTATTTTTCCACCTAAAACATGTAGCTCTGCAGATCATATATTTTAATGATATTTATGTTATAAAACTACCCCAGAGGACCTGGGCCACAATGTTCTGATATTTTTACAATGGTAGATGTGGTCAAAATGAAAAGAAACAGGCATTAAACTCAAAGGCAGTTTTGTTACAGTTAATCATTATAGCAGCATCCTCCAAACAGGGGCCATGAGCCATCCCAGTGGCGTGAAAAGCCTTCTATAGCCCTAAAGCCATATACAATAGCCATTAGAAAGAAGGTGTAGACTCCTCTGTGGTAACCATGGTAGCCATCAGCTGGTAATAGGTCAATTGTTTCTCTAGTAAAAACCATAAAAAGATTGTTTTCTTAATTTCTCTTACTGATAGTTTGTTATTAGTATAAAAGTGCAATATATTTGTGTGTATTGATTTTGTATCCTGCCACTGTACTGAATTTATTTATTAATTCTAACAATTTTTGTCGGTGTCTTTAGCGATTTCTATATATAAAATTATGTCATCTGCAAATAGTGAGAGTGTTACTTTCCTTTCCTATTTGGATGACGTTTTTTTCCTGGCCTAATTGCTCTGGCTAAGACTTCCAGTACTATGTTGAATAAAAGTGGTGACTATAGGCATTCTTGTCTTGTTTCTGCTCCTAGAGGGGAAACTCTCAGATTTTCACCATTGAATATGATGTTAGCTGTGGGCTTGTCATATACGGCCTTTATTCTGTGAAGGTACGTCCCTTCTTCTATGCCCGCTTTGTTAAGAGCTTTTATCATAAATGGATGTTGAATTTTGTCCAATACCTTTTCTGCATCTATTGAGACTGTCATTTAATCATCATCTACCTCTCCCAGTTTGGAAGAAGTAGCTTTGGGTAGGAGATGAAGTTTACGGTTCAACCTTATCCTAGCTCTTGGCTGTCTCTCAAACCTTTGTGATTTCTAAACCGCCTACTATATTTTTACAGCTCTCAGTAGTTGAGGGTGTGCCAAGTCCTGCCAGTGTCCCAGTGGGGGGATCTGAATCAGCACCTAGATTCAGACTGATTGGAAGTCAGACCCTCAAGTAGCAGCTTTTAAAGTATGCAAATATATATAGTCCTGTAGGACTACAAGCTAAGCTCTGCTGGCCATCAGACCAGGTGAACTGGAGGTGTCTCCTGAGCAACAGTCACAAAAATCGGGGCTCCCTTTCTGGGAGATATGTAGCAAGGCAGAGGAAGAGTGCAAAGACAGCCTGCCCAGGCCTACGTTCCCTGAGAGCATCCATAACCTCTAGATGTGGACCAAACCTGAAGCCTGCCCCTAAGGCTGAAGGTCCAGGATGAGAAAATAGGCCTTTTTCATAAAAAGGCTGGGGTATGTTTCAGTCTGCTGTGTGTGCAGTGCCCTGGGGGTGGTAGCCCCTCAAGAACTGTCTCTGATTGTTACAGTCCCATGGGAACCTGGAACACAAGTCCCCCTAGCAGAGCCAAGAGATGAAAGGGTGTCTCCTGAGTTACAGCTACAAAAACCAGGGAACCAGATGAAAAACCAGAGTACCAGGCCTGTGTAAGAGCTCCCCTCCAAGAGATACTGGCACTCTGGAGTGCGGCAGAGGAAGAGTGCAAGATAGTGCCTGCCTTTTGAGGTCTTTGGAAAGGTTTACAGTTAGCCCTTTGATGTGTGTTTAATTTAAAAACCCTGCCCCTCAGGCAGAAGCCATGATGATAAACATACAGGCTTCTTTCACAGAAAGACTCAGCTCCTGAGTCTGTTGCCTCTTGCTGTGCCCTGAGGGTGGGAGCCCTTTGAGAAATCTTTCTCTGTTAATTACAGTCCTGTGGGACCTGTGAGCATAAGCCCCGATGGCCACCAGAGCCAGACAACGTAGAGGTGTTTCCTGGCCATAGTTGTACAAACTGGAGCACCAGACGTGTGTAAGAGCTCCCCTCGGGAGATACTGGCATTATGGAGAGTGGCAGAGAGAGGGCATGAAGATGGCACTTTCTGAGGGAAAACAGATATATATATGGTGCCTACCAGCTTTAGCAAGGCAGAGGGAGAGCTCAGAAATGGTGCTGGCCCATGCCTCTGTCCCCAAGAGTAACCCAGCAGGTTTCTGCACCTCCAGTCAAAGCTTTCAGATATGTGACCACCTAGAGTGGTGGGATAGGGAGGGTGGGAGGGAGACGCAAAGGGAGGAGATATGGGGATATTTGTATATGTATAGCTGATTCACTTTGTTACACAGCAGCAACTAACACACCACTGTAAAGCAATTATACTCCAATAAAGATGTTAAAAAAAAAAAGAGTAGCAATAAATCTTTTTCAGTCAAGTCTGGGCCCTTTTGAAATGACTGCGTCTGTGTTAGACCCGGGGGCAAGTGAATCTGTGCATAAGCGCTTTAAGGGCGTCTTCTCAGTTTGCCACTGCCCACAGGTCTTGTTGGTTCTCAAAGCCAGATGTTTTGGAGGATTGTCTCTCAGGTACAGGACCTAAAAGTTGGATGCCTTATCAAGGTACAAACACTTTGCTTCTCAGAAAGAAGCTCTAGGCCTGTGGGTTCCCTCCCTATTATGGTTGCTGTGTCAGCGTTGGGGTTTATGGCGAGACCTTGTCTCAGCCTCTCCTACCCACCTCCATGTGGCCCTTTTCTTGTCTGCAATGTGAAGTAGCTGCTCAGCTAGTTTTCAGGTCTTTTTCAGAGGAAACTGTTTCATATAGAGCAGTAGATTTGGTGTGTTCACGGGAGGTGAGATCAGGGTCTTCCTACATGGGCATCTTGGACTGCCACAACATTTTTTTTTAATGAAAGGTCCCAAGAGAACTGGAAATATTTTTGTGAATACTAGGGCAGATAAAAGAAGGTAAGTGTAGAAAAGGGAGATAGAGAAGAAACATTTCTTTAAATGCAAATGTTTGGGAGAAGGAATAGGACCTGGGGAAAAATCTGAGCATTGTGTTCTGTGACCAAGAGCACAGATGGTTCACAGGAAGTAGCACATGTGAGCCATAGCAGGACAATAAGATATGGAGAGTGAACTAAGATGGTGCCATGGGCCAGGATTACCAAAGTCTAGTCAAGAAAAGAAGAAATACCTCAGCAGCAGCGTTAAATAGGGATAGTGAATAATGGGAAAATAATGGGAAAACACTGGGGCAAGGCTATTGATCTCCACAGGATATTCTAGGAAAGCTCCTGACCAGAGGCCCAAAATAAGCACATGGCTAACACTAGCCCCTTTGCACTTCATGGACTCCAGCATTTGGTACAGGAGAATGAGGACATGAGAGATCAATCTCAAGAGTGTCTGAAATAGGTAATTCTATAAAATATCAGAATACAGTTTTGATGAGACTTTTTGTGGATATATTGAGGACTGGAAGAAAGTAGAATAAAGGACATTCAAAAGACCCAAAGAGCAGGCATCCAGAAAATCTTTTGTGATTAATAATAAATTATGAAATAAGGAGCACAGAGTATCATCTGGGACATGATCCTGGGACTGGTTAACCCTTGGTCACTAGTCAGTTCATCCTCTCATTTTCTAGGAAGAAATAGTTATCTGTGTCTATGTAGGAGAAATTGTTGGAGCCACATGCTAGGGATAAAAAGATATATATGATTTAGATCGTACTTTTAAGAAAACTAGAACCCACAATAAAGACAGAAATATAAAATTAAAGTAAAACAATGTTACAAGACCTACAGTAGAAACATCTATAAAAAAAAACAATCAGGGCTTCCCTGCTGGCTCAGTGGTTGAGAGTCCGCCTGCCGATGCAGGGAACACGGGCTCGTGCCCCGTTCCGGGAAGATCCCACGTGCCGCGGAGCGGCTGGGCCCGTGAGCCATGGCCGCTGAGTCTGCGCGTCCGGAGCCTGTGCTCCGCAACGGGAGAGGCCACAACAGTGAGAGGCCCGCGTACCGCAAAACAAAACAATCAAAACCCAAATTGATAAAACAAAATAATTAAAACCAAGTAAAAACATAATTTACAATAACAAGGAAGCATTTGTAGAGACGTGAGTTCTGGAGGAAGTGAGACTTAGAACATAGAGGAAGGGGTTATGTTTCAGGTTGTTTAGAGACATGTGGGGAATAGGAACCACAGTGAAATCATATGTGTAGGAGGGAGGGAGTGGTCAGGAGGCAGTAGATGGTGAAGAGTCCTTTTTGACAGAATTGTAATCCTACCTAAATAATGTTGGGCCATATGAGAGAGTGGATATGCAGAGTTAAACTATGCTAGGTAAGTCATTGTAAAAATGGTAAAATTACATCTTTTAGAAAGATGGGAATGAGATTAGAAAAAAATATTAACTAGGAAAACTTTCAGCAACCCAAGGTTAGTTATGAGGGGTTGGGCAAAGAGATTAGTGTGATGACAGTAGGAATAAACAATATAGGACTCCTAGACATGTATAATATAAAAAACTGATATTTGATGAATAAGGGAGGAACATGAGATCTTTTAGAAGTATCTTTTCTTTCCTTTTGGAGATAGAAAGATCATCCCTTTTATCAGCCTGGGAGTTGGTTCTTTCCTTCTGAGTGAGACATTTTGGAGAAAGAAAGAGAAAGAGAAAGATTTGCTGGAAAAACCACATCCTTCCTCAGATAACTGTTTGGTTTTCTTTTTCCCTATAACCAATAGGGATAAAGAATGAGGCAGCATCACTTATCTCCAGCAGATACATCTGACCAGAAGGTCTTATTTAAAGTCTTGGGTAGAAATCAGAAAAGGACACAATGACTAAGTTAGATGTTG
The DNA here is from genome assembly GCF_002837175.3 of Physeter macrocephalus. Taxonomy (NCBI): domain Eukaryota; kingdom Metazoa; phylum Chordata; class Mammalia; order Artiodactyla; family Physeteridae; genus Physeter; species Physeter macrocephalus. The sequence continues at coordinate 84,186,924 of NC_041231.1, forward strand.
ATAATAAAAGCCAAAAATATCCTTTAGTGGAATGATTTAGGACATGATGAAGTGGTTAGCGAGGAAAGAGTATTTGTAGGGTAAAGCAAAGTGTGGAGTGACGATTGGAGGAGATAGGCATTTTGATAGAGACATGATGCCTGACTTTTCATACCTATGTAGGAAGTCCCTGGCTATGATTAAAAAGCACAAATAAAAAGCTATGATGGGGGGCTTCCCTGGTGGCGCAGTGGTTGAGAGTCCGTCTGCCGATTCAGGG
>NC_041231.1:84187329-84201895 GCF_002837175.3 Physeter macrocephalus
CCGCTGAGCCTGCGCGTCCGGAGCCTGTGCTCTGCAACGGGAGAGGCCACAACAGTGAGAGGCCCGCGTACCGCACAAAAAAAAAAAAAAAAAAATCTATGATGCTGGTATCTCCCTGCTGTTCCTGACCTAGAAGCGATGGGGACTGTGAATGAGATCTACTATCGCAACTCTGGTTGCACAGACAAATGAAGGGAAAATCAAAGAATGAGTTATCATTTATTTTCTACAAGGCACTGATTATGTACTTCCAGACACTTTAGTTCATTTAGTTCTCATAGCCTCGAAATGGCTGTGTTGTATCACACTGTATTTTCAGTTAACTGCTGCATCCCCAACACATGGAAAAATGCTGATCACTTAGTGATACTCAATAATATTGACTACAAGGGTCTAGTCAGGAAATTAAACATTTTACATTTTTAATACTTTGCAGTGAAGTGGAACACACATATAGAAAAACACAGAAAGCATAAATATACAACTTAATTTTTATAGTGCCAATATTCATGGAACCACTGCCCAGATCAAGAAATAGAACATTGGGGACATTGGGCCAACACCCTGTAAGTGCATAATGTGCCTCTTTCCATCCACACTCCTCTGTCTCTCTCCACCAGGATAATTCATTATCCAGATGTCTATACCAATCACTTCCTTGATTTTCCATGTACTTTCCCAACCTGACATTTATTTCTAAATGTGCTTTGTAGCATTATATAAATTGAATTATTACAGTATGTTCTCTTTTGTGACCTAATTGTTTTCAGTTGAGCAGCTAGGAAAGGATGGTCTTGTCAATAAATGCTGCTGAATCAGTTGGATACCCTTATTTTAAAAAAAAGAATGAAATTTGACACCTATCTCACACCATACACAAAATTAATTCCAGTTGAATTGTATATCTATATATAAAAATGCAATGCAATAAAATCTTTAGAAGATAATGTTAGGTGATATGTTTATGACCTTGAAGTATAAAAAGATTTTAAAAATAGGATACAAAGTTCGCTAGTCATAAAGAAAAAGATTACCTGGCAGTCACAAGTATAACATTTAAACAGGGATAGTAAGAATGTATTGGGTACAACTAGTGAGTATCATGGGATGTACTAGGAAAACTCCTGATGAGGACCTTCAACAAGCATATCATGCTGATTCTAGAAGCCTCTCACTAGCTGGGCTCCAGTTTCTATGGTTAGGAAAAAGAGGAATAAGAATGACAGAGGAACACACTCTCAAATACTCTGGAAATCACTGGAAGGAAAGGGGCAGTTAAATCTGGGACACAAGGTGACCTTTAGGAAGGTGATGAACCAAAGTGTGAAAATGCAAAGAGGGGAAGGAGAGTGGCATAGCAGAGATTACCCCCCAAATCATCACTTCCAAAGTCAGAAAAGAAAACTCTTCCTTAATGTTCATCTTAATTTCTCCTTGACTCAGTGATATCAATTAAACAGCAAATTTAATCCTGCTCACCTATGAACGTCAAGCATCATGCTAAGTGCTATGTGGACATAGAAGCATGGAGTACAACTGGTGAAATTCAAAGCGCAAACACTTACTGGATACCTCTTTTATTCAAAAGAGTGCTAGTGGCTAGCAACACCAAGATAAAGATCTCAGGATTATCAATCTCCACCGGGAAAGAAAGAAAGACACGTAGAATAATAGCTCTGTGAGTCAGAGACTTTATCTTCTTTGTGCACCATTCTTTCTCAGTTCCTGGAGAAACACCTGGTTCAGAGGAGGTAATCATAAATAGTTGTTGAATTAATAAACAATACATTAAGAATAAATACAGTGAAGGGGAGGGGCAACATAGGGGTAAGGAATTTAGAGGTACAAACTATTAGGTGTAAAATAAGCTGCAAGAATATACAACCCTGCGAATATAGTCAATATTTTATAATAACTATAAAGGAAGTACAACCTTTAAAAATTGTGAATCACTGTATTGTACACATGTAACATATAATATTGTACAGCAGCTATACTTAAATTTAAAAAAAGAAAAAAGAAGACAGGCATTTATAATTACAATGAAAATACAAATGGGTATTATTTTAAAGTAATCAAGTTTAAACGTAGTAGAAAAAGGGTATATTCATATAGGTTGGAGTATTTAGAAGAAACTTGAAAATGTAGTTCGTTTGCAGAAGTGAGACTTGAATCAGAGAAGGAGGAAGATATGATTCAGAAGAACAGCAGTGGAAAAGAAACAATCATGAATCATATGAGCAAAAACAGTACTGGCTTAGGGTGGGAAGTACTGGGGGAAGGAGGAATGAAGTAATTTTAGGAGAAGCCCTGATTGACTGGAGTGAATGTCCACACTGAAGAACAGTGTGGAATAAGAGCAGATAGGCAGAGAGGACCTGTTGTATGAAAGGCCTTAGAGGCTGAGCAGAGCAGTTACTTCTTTAGTAAAGTGATGAACTGAGATATACAAATGCAAAGCAGCAAAATCAACTGTTGGTAACCCAGGTGTCTTATAGGTATAAGAAGAGCTTCAATTCTAGGGAGGTGAGAGTGAGACTGGAGGGCTGGTATCACTGTATGTCTTGTGTCTTCACAAACTTGTAAAGGTACTACTATTGGATGAGTAGGGAAAGGAAATGCAGAGCTCTTTAGAACCATCTCTTTTCTAGACTCACAGACATAGAAAACAAACATATGGTTACCAAAGGGGAAATGGGGGGAAGGGGAGGGATAAATTGGAGTTTGGGATTTACATATACACACTACTATATAAAAAATAGAGAAACAACAAAGAGTTACTGTACAGCACAGGGAACTATACTCAATATTTTATAATAACCTGTAAGGGAAAAGAATCTGAAATATATATATATATATATATATATATATATATAAGCTAACATGACATTGTAAATCAACTATATTTTAATTTAAAAAAAAAGAACTGCCTCTTTTCTTTTTTCAGGAGTAATATCAAAAGACCCAGTCCTTCAATCTCAGGCTGCTTCTCTAGCCTGGGTCCTAGGCTCTTTCTTCTAGGATGAAGCAGGTCAATTTGCTGAACAAAGATACTTTATGGAAATTCTCCTTTCTATCACTTTCCTTCCTATACAACCAATAAGTGAAGTAACATCATTTGTCTCCACCAAATAATGCTACTGTAATGGTCCTAGTATTAGTCTGGTTTCAAGATCCTGTGAGAAAGTGGAGTCAGGACAAGTTATGAGTTATGTGGTGAGAGGAAGGTCTAATACCTAGAGTTTGTGAGAAGAAACAGGATATGGCTATGTGGATTGCCAAGAACTCTCCCCTTTTGGTTTTCAAGCATGATTTAGATGGGTCTAGAGTGCTATAATCAGGATATTTATTCCTTTTCAGGCATCTTTGGAAAGCCCCTGGACAGGATTAAATGGGAAGGAAATTGCTATGATGCTAGTATCTCATTGCTGGTAAAAATTTAATCTCTGTGGTGGAGAGAAGACTGAAAGAAGAGAGAGGTATTAAGGGCCATCTCTCCACCTGCTGGTTATCATGAGAAAGTGCAGGGACAATGATGGAAAAAGAAATCAATAGTTCTGGGTCCTGATTAAGCAGTTTTCAATTATCTCATTTAATCTTTGTAACAACCCTACAAATAACATTTCATACTATTTTTAGAAGTGAGCGTAGGAGTACAGGAATTCTACTCTGACTTCAAAAAAGAAAAGAATATTCTCTCTGAAGACTATACATTTAGTAAAAATGTATTAGTGCTGAAAATTGTGCGAAGCATTTTTCAAGGTGCTGGTGTTGCCAGGATAAATGGGATTTGCAGATCTTGTTCCTAGGAGTTCAGAGCCTACATAGTCTTGCTATAATACACTACAATAAGAGCTGCAATAGATTTGTTTATAACGTATAGTTAGAGCGTAAATTGGTGGAGCCATATGTTGTCAAAAGTGGGAAAAATTGATAAAATGTTTTACAAATCTATAAGAACCTTAAAAATTAAAGATTGGAGTTCTCCGTTTATGTGAGGTAGTAAGAGTCATGAAAAGAGGAAAGGGGGTATGTTTCAGGTTAATTACAGAGCAGAAGAGGCAAATAAAATATAATGGAAGGATATGCAGGGACAATAAAGGATGAAAGATGCAGGCAGGGAGAAGAGTTCTGGCCGATGTGAGAGAAAAGTCTTCCTTAAGGAATAGAAGGGAAAATACAAAGTGAAGAAACCCCCAACAAAGCAAAATTGTATAGCTGCAAATTGAAGGGGAAATGAACCAAGCCATTTTGGTAATCCCAATGCAGTTACAAGGTTAAGAAGTGACAGTTAGAATGGAAGGAAGGTTTGAATTTACTGAGCGTTAATGTTCTCATAATTGCACTAGAAATATCATTTGATAAAGAGGGAAAGATGAGTCCTTTTAGAAGGAATGCATCTTCTCTCTTTTCAAAGGCAGCACCTACAGGCTCAGCCCTCAAACCAGGAATCTGCCTCATCTGTTAATTCAGGTCCAGGTTAATTCCTTTTTAGGAAGGCATTTCAGCTTTTCATACTGAAGCATTTTAAGAAAGAAAAGCGTTCTTGGAAATCCCCATCCCTTTAACCTTTCTCTTCAACCAATAGGGATAGAAAATGAAGCAGCATCACTTGTCTCCAAGCAGATGTATCTTTTAAGAAGATCTGATCTGATCCCAGGTCTTGGGGAGAAGATGGAGAAGAGGCAGAATGACTAATATGTGGTGAGAGGAGTGGCTGACAGCCTAGTTTCATGGAAAAAAATGATATTCCATGTTAGAGAACCAAAAAAACCACATTTTGTAGTCGTGAAGCAGAGTGGAGGGTATCTAAGTATTTGGTGTTGGATGGAAAAAGGAGAGGGAACCTGATATTTTTCATGCATCTGTGGGAAGTCCCTCCTCAAGTTTTAAAAAGAAGGAAATGGCTATGACACTGAACTCTCCTTGATACTGATGCATGAGTACCTGTGGTGGACGAGATGGAAATTGTGAAAAAGTTCATGAACCCACCTGCTGATTGTCATAGGACAATTTAAGGGAAAGTTGTATTACCACGTGCTGACGGTTTTGCTCTAGAGAAGCAGCACTTCCAGATATATTATCTCTCTATTTATCATCATGACAGTCTTGAATTTTTCTTAACTGCTGAATTTTCAGCACCCAGAGTGGTTCTTAGCATGGAATAACCAGCTAGGCAATTAATTAATAAATGAATAGGAGACTAAGATTTAGTGAGTTTAAGAAATATAAGGTCATAATTATTAGGATCCAAACTTAGTTCTGCCTAAGTCCAAAGCCCAGGAAATAAAATATTAGTTTTTCTGAGGTCAGAAGAGTATCTGGAGTAAGAGTTGAGTGAACCTTCATTCTGCGAATTTCGCACACCTCAACTTAACATTTCCTCTTCTAATATTCTTCCAATACAAAGCAACTTTCACTTGATCAGATTTACCCTGGAGCTCAGTTAGTGAATATACAGTGAGGTGGAAAAAGCAGTGTTCACTGTCATAAGGTCAGAATTCTGGGACCTGATCTGTAGGCTAGTCCAATGACTTACTCTTTTGAGCTTCTCATTCTTCATCATTGAAATTAAGGAATTGAATTACATGATTGCCCATGTCAACACTGAACTGATTCCTCAAACATGATAAATGTTAATAAACATTTAATTTTTATTCCACTGTCATTGATCATTTCAATTAACTGAAAATAATTACAAAAACGCACTCTCATGAGCAGTAGATGTTGTGATGAAAGGCAATTCATGGATCTAATGAAGACACATCCTAGGCTATAGGCTGGCTAGTTTGCAGGTAAAAACCAGGGAATAAGAGAGCTGAGGGGTGCCCTCCTGGCGTCAGAACAAATATCAAACACTGACCTCAGAAACTATCCCATAGAAAGAGTCACAACTTTATTGGATTAGTTTATAGAGGAATTTAGGTCCCAGGTCACTGTTGAAATAGATGGCTGTTGGAGCACCTAAATATATAAAACAATTATTAGCAGATCTGAAGGGAGAAACAGAAAGTAATGTAATAAGAGTAGGCGACTCTCAAGTCCATTACCCCACTTTCAACAATAAATAGATCATCCATGTAGAAAATCAATACGTAAAAATGGACTTGAGTGACAATTTAGACCAAATGAACCTTGAGTGACAATTTAGAGCAAATGAACCTTACGGACATATATAGAACATTCCATCCAACAGCAGCAGAATACACATACGTTCTTCTCAAGCACAAACAGAACATTCTCCAGGATAGATCATATGTTAGGTCACAAAACAAGTCTTAACAAATTTAAGAAGATTGAACTCATATCAAGTATCTACTTTGATCAAAATGGTATGAAACTTAAGTAAAAATAAGAGAGTAAGATTAGTGCAGGGACAGACATGTAGGCAAACGAACACAAACAAAGGGCCCAGAACCAACCCATCCATCTACTGGAGTTGGCATTGGAATTCATTTAGGAAATGGTATAGTTTTTAATAAATCATCCTGTGAGGTTGGTTATCCAGAGGGAAAGCTCAGCATTGGATCCAGACCACATAACACGTAACAAAAATTAATTCCATGAAGAATAAGTACTTAAATGTGAACAAGAAAAATTTTTAACTTCTAGTGAAAAATTTAGAAGTTTACTTTTATGAGCTTAGGTAAGGAATCATTTCTTAACAGGAATATAATAGCAAAAAAAGTAAAATATAGATAAATTGACTTTATTACATGTTTCTTAAAATTATACCAACCCTAAGACACTTTTAAAAATACATAACAAATTGGGAGAAATCATTTTAATGCATATAACTTATATAGGAAATTGAGATAGTAAAAACTAAAATCTAACCCCTAAAAACTTATTTCTATCTAGGCATATTTTTATATATTTATAAAAATAATGAGGAACTTATTGTCACTGGAAGGCCTAGAGCTAGATTATGAAAAGGAAACAGAGTAGACCAATACACATGTGAAGGTTCCCAACCTTATTAGTAATCAGTAAAATGCATTTAAAAAACACCAAGAGGCACCATTTAATACTCGACAGATGGACAAAATGAAAAAGTCTGAAAATTCCAACTACCAGCAAGAAAGTCAATTAGTTAGATTAATTATACACTGATAGTGGAGGTGTAAATTCATACAACTAGTTAAATCTAGTGAAGCTATAAATACGCATACAATACACAGCAATTCTACCCTTACATATGCTCTAAGGAACTTTACACGTGTGGACCAGGAGACACGCACAAGGATGTTCAGAGAGGCAGGGATCATAATAGCAGACACAGAAGAATAGAATTAACCAGAATTCTGCTATGGGAAATGTTCTCAGAAACATTCTCAGAATCTCCAGGGATCCACAGGGGTTTGATATGAAGAAGTCCTTCAGATCAAAATGCTCAGAGTAGGGGAAGACATCAGTGCCTTTCACCGAACACTTGACACAGTGCAGCTGATTTCCCATGACCAACCCCACAAAGCCAGTCACGTCCTTCATTTCCCCAAAGGGACATAGTAAGGACTCCCATATTAAGGAGATCTCAATAACTGAGGTACCTAGCAGGGAGATTTATCACTTCCAGTTTGTACTTTAACCTCCAGACTCACCAGTTCATAGAAAGGTTGTTAAGTAAACAAAGGAAGAGAGAGATGCTTCCTTTCAGTGTCCAAGGGTCAGAAAGGATTCCTAGTCTTACATTAAAATTTAGACATAGAAAATCTACTGGAAGAAAGAGATTTCAAAATTTACAAGCTTAGTTGATAATGCCTCGGCAAAAGTAAGAAAGATACAACAAACTTCAAGAGAGAAAACCCTAGAGAGCTAAAATTGAGCATTTCGTGGTACCAATCTTGTTACAAACTGCTTACTACTGTGTAGATCTTTATTCAGCACTAGAAAAGAACAGGTATATGAATAGACAGTGAGATAGATTATCTGTCACTGGTAAATCTGCATAGCAATGCATAATAATTCTATTCTTATACTCGAGTTACCACTACACATTGCTCTTGAGTCAGCAAGAGTAGCTACTTGGCTTAAAGTAACAGCCATCACATTTAGCAAATCCTATAATGCAAAGCAAATTAGGGCTGCTTTACTGGACTTACCATTGGGTAGGGTGAAGGGAGAGAGGGCGCTGGCTAATTTAGTCCAGGCCCTGAAGTGTTCACTGTTCCAAAAAATATACCTGTGCCCTTAGTAATGGGCCAGCATATGCACAGGGTTTGAGGTTTGGCCTCCAGCAGGGGGCTCTTTCACTGCTTGGGCCCCAGAGCTGGCAGTAAGCATGCTTCCAATCTCTGTTCAAATGTGAACTCTAAGATCCAGCGCTCTGGATAATGCAGTCCTCACCATTCAAAACCCCAGTCTCTGTCAAATATTGAATACAGTGGCCCTATTTCTGTCTGACCCAGAGCTGGACACAAGCCTCACTGTTATACCAAACAATTGCGGATCCTTCTTATCGCAATGGGTTTCCCAAACGCTTTTTTCTCTTTTTGAGAAACTTCTACGATGTTGTTACTAATATGTTGGATTCATATGCTAAGAAGGTGCTCTGTAAAATATTGTGTCTTAGTGAAAATTTCCTTCACAATTGGGAGGGTTAACCTACAATACATTCCTCCGATAAACTTATGTATAAATAGTTTGTTCTTATGTTCTTCACATCTTGTATGAAGATTGTTGGAGGATTGACCAAAGACTATATTGCCATCTAAAGTTTACATTGAAAACCTAAAGTTTACATTAAAAACTCAGAAAAACTAATAATCTATTTGATGCTTGTAGGAAGAGAGGAGCTGTTGGGAAGTGGTTGTTAGACCAGGGCTATGGTTAAAGAGGAAGGATGATGACATAAATCTTTGCATAAACCACATTTACATGAAATCGTGATGTATCATAAAATACGTTTCTTTCCAGCTAATCAGAAGAAGGAAGGAAGGCAGCATCATTTGTCTCTGGCAGACTAAAATGTCCAAAAGGCATACTCAAAGTTGTGGTGGAGGGCAGGGATGGGGGGAAAGAAATTCCATTTACATCTCAGTTCAGTGAAATTAGTATATGGAATATTTGAATGTGGAGCATTATACAGAATTTCTGAAGTTATCTGCCCACGCCGTCCCCACTGTACCTATTCCCTACCTTTCTTCTTCTCCCACAGGCATTCGTGGTCCCCCTAGGATTGTGGCCATAAACATGTAAGTCTCCAATCTTAGCTGAGCTCTCAAGCCCACTTTTCAATCCTTTTACATACCTTTGGTCTTTTTTTTTTCCATTGAAGTATAGTTGATTTACAATAACATATTAGTTTTGGGTGTACAGCGTAGTGATTTGATATTTTTATAGGTTATACCATACTTTATATAAAGTTATTATAAAATATCTTTAGCCATTTCTACTTCTCATTTCCCTCCAAAATGTTCTTTTTTAAATCAATCACCTCATGGAACTTAAATAATTACCACTTTGTACCTCAGAGATAAAGAGGAGAGAAAAAGCATGAACACTCCCCAAATCTGATGGGCCTTAAGTTCACAGCCCATAATCCCTGTGATGGCCAAGCAAGCAGACAGAAGAACACTATTGAGATTCACACTCTTTTTGCTGCAAAAGGAAACTTTCAGAAGAAATGTCCAGTCTGTAGTTAAAATACAGCAACTTTTGTGTTGGAACTTCTGGGGTTGGGTGTAGCCTTGACTCTTTGGCCTTGTTTAGCAATGGTCTCAGCTTAGGAACATTTCTTTGGTTTTTGATAAAGCTGGAAAGATGTTTTTAGCCTCAATGTGTTTGAGACTATAAGATTTCCAAGTCTAACTGTATAACATTTCAGATTCTTCAGCTGATCATGAAGACTCCAAAGTATATCATCTCTTTAAATAACTGGAAGATAAATGATCCTGGATCTCATCAGGAGTGTTCGTAAGTGCATGCATGAGTCAAATACTGTTAAGTATGAGAAACAAAGGGATACAGAAGACCCCTTTTCTACCCATAGGGAGTCCACAAGAAGAGCTTAGTCAGCTGCAAAAATACAACTTTCCACTTCTTTAGAAGAATTAAGTGGATGGTTTAACAACTGGTCCAGTGCCTGTGAGTGGAAGTACGACATCAATGGCCTTCTGTGCCACAGGGTAGCACAAGAGCCCTCTGGCACATCACTCTGGGGTTAGACTGCCTGGGTTTGAATCCTGGCTCCACCTCTTATTAATGCTGTAGCCTTAGGCAAGGATTCAACTCCTCCATGCTACAATTTCCTAACTGATAAAATGAGGAAGGGAAGTAATAATAATATACCTACCTCATGATATCATAAAGAGTAAGTCAGTTAATATAGTAAAAACACGTCAAAGAGTGTCTGGCATATAGTAAGCACTCAATATATTAGGCATTATAGTTATTATCATTATTATTAATTACCATTATCACCATGGCTGGAGGGTAATCTCGCAATCTGTCTTCATTTTCTCACCAGTCTGGCTAATAAGGATCCAACACGCCTGGGGCAGGATCAAAAGCCAAAAGAAGCCTGGCTTTCTTTATGTTTGGGGAGAAAGGGGAAAAGAGAAGGAATTTGAGAGAAATAGCCATTTCATGCTTTAGATTCTGCCGTTGTTCTAGCCACCTCCAGGAAACTCACCAGCTCCCAGACATCAGGGAAAATAGTTGGGTCCATCCCTTCACCCCGTCCGGATTTCCTTTCCACCATTTACACATCCCAGAATTTGTTGGTTGATTCTAAAACTGCAAGAATCATGTTCACACCAGTAGGTTGAACTCACAGTTGATTTTATGAGCGTGTGCTGTTTAGTAAATAGAGTCTACACCATAAGACCCAACTGGCATGTCATGAAACTCACTTGGGACTGAGTGGACATAAAGAAATTAAGTATCCTCAGCATTTCCAGAAGTAGAAACACTTTAAGGTGTTAATATTTACGGTTCTCATTTCTCTACAGGTGTATGGGTGTGAACCCATCCTTGGTTTAAGTTCTTGATCATGACCTAGATAATAGGGTAGTACAGTACGTGTGGTCTCAGCTGACTGCTAAGCCCTTCACTTCTCTGTTCATGTGGAACATTTTTCTAGACAGTGAAGCCGAGCGCCCTAGAAGGCACACCATGCAGTAAGTGCCATCTACATTTCCTCACCTTCAGCCTCCACAGTGCCACTCCTCTCTAGCCAGACTGTGGTGACAAACAAACTTTGCAGAAGTTGGGTTTAAGTGAAACCAAAATGAGACATTGGAAAGTTTCCTCTCAGGCAAATTAGAACCATATGGGAGGCAGCATCCTTTGTCTCTGGCAGACTAAGCCATGAAAGACTTTAAGAAAAAGTAGTTATAGAAAAAGAAAAAAGTATCTATTTAAAAACTGTAAAATACTAAGTCATACATTTAACAAGTAGTCATTAGTGAAAATATTACAAAACTTTTCTGAGACCTCAAAAGATGAATAAGTGAGGGAGAATACGTTGTTCCCAGAAAGGAATATAACACATAGATTTAATGCAGTTTCAGTCAAAATCAACATGTGATATTGTGTTTCCCAAAAATCAACAGGAAAATTACCTACTTATACAAGGCTGCTACTGTACTGAGCAATTAAAAAAAAATAATTAGCTTTCCTCTCTACTATGCTGCTTAATTTTCAAAAGTGTTGTTTCTTTTTTGTATTATTTTGTTCTTATACGGAGATGATTTATTCCATTAGCTCTGATCACCATATTAACAATTATAGTTCGGGTCTAAAGAAATAAATCCTAGAGACAGGTTCAAGGTACCAGAGGGAAAAAAGAAGCCATCCAGAGTGGTTTTGCAGTCCTGCCTTGCTCTGCTCAACTCCCACCCACCACCAACTCTTTTCCACAAAGAGAGCCTAAGCTAAAGTAGAATTCACTGATAAAGAACATATGGAGAAGTTGTGTTTAAGTGGAACAGCAAATCTGGCATTGAACAGGTTCTCGCTCCAGCCAATGAGGATCAGGTGTAGGGCAACATCACTTGGCTCTGGAAAACTAAGCTATTCCGAGAACTCACAAGAATAGAGCTGTGTACAGAAAAAGTGTCTGTCTTCACAATACCAACAAAATGTAATATGTAGGAAGCAAAGAATGTAACAGAACTTTTACTAATGTATTTAATGTAACATGAAGGGCTGAAGAGATAAAATATAAATCAAATGCCACATGAAACTGTAAAATTAACAATGCGCTTCTAAAAGTCAGTAGGCATGATAACTAGGCAAGACCAATGAACACTTTCTCATTAATTTCACCACTTGGTTTATAATTACTCTCTTCTCAACTATGCTGTTTAATTTTCAGAGATGTTTCCTTTTTAAAAAATGCATTTCCTTTTCTTAAGGAGACAATAATTTCTCAAATATTTCTATAGTTTGAGGGGTGAAATATTTCCTAAAGTCAGTAGCTGGAAGGGACACACAAGTACAAATTAAGTCTCCAACCCCACACAATAAGACAAAGGCAAGTGGGATTTCATGGTGTCCGCATTTATCATGGAAGTGACCTGGACACTTGAGTAGTGAATTTCACCTTAGTTCTGATTGTAAATTTACAATCCCTTGTCACCTCACAGCCAGCCAGTAATGTCAGCAGTATATGCGATGTATTTGAGAAATACAGAGCTGGAAAAAAACCTTCCCAAAACTCTATGATTGCCTCACTTGTTTGCAGCCTGGAGGTGAGACCTTGTTGACAAACATATCTACTCTCTCCATACCAGACGCTCAGGCTGTCACCTACAACACTTATATCATCAGTCTTTTAAACTCCATTGCCAAGGTATTTTAAAGAAGTAAGCTCTTCCAGTTTTATGACAGCTTGTATTCAGTTATCTGAAGGACCAAGAATCTCTCCTTTTCAGCCCCAAAGATCTAGATGGCTCTAAGGAAAACACATGTTTATTTTATTAACTACATTAATCCATGGGATGGGGAGGGAGGAAACAAATTTGCATATTATAGATGAGTAATTGCAACATCATTTTTTAATGTGATTAAGGCGCTAAGAACACTGGATCATTGCTAATTGGGCTGTTCACTACCATGTCCTAAAAGCTCATGACTTACAGGTCACGTGATCTTCTAGACTCAGAAAGGAGAAAGCCCAGGAGTAGGGAAAGGAAAGCTGTGTACTTGAGTGACATGGTTAGTTGAATCTGGGTTCTAGACTTGTATATGTCTCTTGTCCAGACTTCACCCACTTAACAAAAATAAGGTCTATAGGTCCTAAAGCACAACCTCTATGCTTAAAGTATCTGGGTGATTCTACAAAAGTGATTATAGTTCACGGAGAACCTCTCAAAAATATCAGAGGCAATAATTTCATGGGCTGCTAATATTTCATTTTGAACTTCAACAGCTTGACTAACATCCTTCTCACCTACCCGCCCAACTCAACTACCACCCCCCCCCCCACTCTGGCTGCCCTCTGTCTCCTGATAAAGAATCAGAATTCACCTGAACTCCAGCCATACCCTATGTGTTGTGAAATGCAAGGCATCTCTTAATATCGTCCAACCTGACACACCTGTACATATTGGAGACAGATGCTTCAACTATTAGGAGACCCAGATCTGTGTACATTATTGACCAGAGACTGTATCTTGTACTTATTCCTCCCATTAATCAACACCAGAGAATCTACATTACTCATTATGAGGGGGGAGCTTGAAGTAGCAAACAGCTCTGAGGCAGAGAAGCTTTGGATAAAAGAAGCTTAATATGCCTAGAATATCAAGTACCACTATGCAAACTAGAACTATCATCTCCTGCAAGCCATCACCAGTATATCCCTCCATGGATCTCCTCTTAAGGAAACTGAAAGGTAAGAGCACCCTGGAGTTCCCACTATCCAAAGGAGATTCAGTATGTGATGCCCAGATGCACTCTAGATCAATTAATTCTTGATCTATGAGAGAGAGAACCAAACATCAGTATCTTTAAAGGTCCCCAGGTGGTGCCAGGATACAACCAACTTGGGGGACTAGTACTATAGAGCAGTGATTCTCAAAGACAATCCACCCTTACCCTCTGCCAGGAGGATATTTGGCGATGCTGGAGATGTTTTTGGTTTTCACCAGCATCTAATGGATAGAGGCAAGGGAGGCTGCTAAACATCTTACAATGCACAAGACAGCCCCTCAACAACAAAAAACTATCCTGCCCCCAATATGAATAGTTTTAGTGAAATAAAGGTTTAAAACTAAATTTTAATTAAATAAAATAGTGCAGAGGTTGAGAGATCCTCTTCTTGAGCATTGCCCCTGAAAAAGTCATCTGTAGACTTTGGGAATTTGTTAGAAATGTCAAATCTCAGGACCCACCCAGGCCTAGTGAATAAAAATCCGCATTTTAACAATATCCCCAGATGATTTGGATGTACAATAACGTTCTAGAAACCCTGCTTCAGAGCAGTGGTCTCAAACAGAGCTACACATAAAAATCATCTGATGCTCAGCCCTCTTTCCTAGGTAATTAAATGAGAATATCTGAGAGTAGAGCTCAAGCATATTTTTTTAACATCTTTTGTGTGTGTGTGTGTGTGTGTGTG
>NC_041231.1:84202026-84203482 GCF_002837175.3 Physeter macrocephalus
ATGGTGTGTTAGTTTCTGCTTTACAACAAAGTGAATCAGTTATACATATACATATGTTCCCATAACCCCTCCCTCTTGCGTCTCCCTCCCTCCCACCCTCCCTATCCCACCCCTCTAGGTGGTCACAAGCCACCTAGCTGATCTCCCTGTGCTATGCAGCTGCCTCCCACTAGCTATCAAGCATATTTTTAAATCTCCCAGGTGATCTTTATCTTTATGCCCAGCCAGGGCTGGGAACCACTCACTACACTAAAGCCATAAAAATGGGTATGGCATGTACTTCACAATCAGTCACAATCAGAGGGGAGGAAAGACCCCTGAGCTACAGGCTTTGGGATCCTAGTGAACACAGCAGGAAACACAAAGGGTAAAGTATCAAGTGTTAGTGCAGACGCAGAGTCAAAGGCAGAACTACAGGAAAGGAAGGAAGGAGCAGAACCCTGACCTCAGACTAAGGTAGCTGACACAGACTGCCTGATCACAAGGTCTGCCTCCAAAGAGCTGAAAATAACACTTCAACAAATCCTCTCCCTAATTTGTCTGTTCCAGAAACTCAGAGCAACTAATTGGCTGTACGTAAAATAGAAACACATCGTTTGTTACTCTGGGAAAGGGAGGAGGGACAATACCAATTACTTATCGCTGCTGACTAAAGGTGTTGAACATTTGTCGTGCATGTGTTGACAATTCATATAATGTCTTTTATGAAATATTTTGCCTTTTATTTTTATTGGCTTCTTTGTCTATTTATTACTGAATAATTGGAATCCTTGATACAGTTTGGATACAGTTTTTTATCAGATATATGATGCATGTGTCTTCCCCTAGTGTTAGCTTGCGTTTAGATTTTTTTTTTTTTTTTAGATTTTTTAAATAGTGTTTCTTAAGAAGTTTTCAATTTTCATAAAGTGCAATTAACCAGTCTTTTTAACAATCAGTCTCTTAGGGCTAGTGGTTACACACTCTAAGTCATTGACTACCTCAAGGTCCAATGACATTCTCCTGCACACTCTATAGTTTTAGCTAATAAGTTCAAGTCAATTTTGAATTAATTTTTTGTGTACATTAGAAGTCAGAGTTCATTTTATTCTGTACAGATAATAATTTATACAGCACCAAATATTGAAAAGATTATCCTTTCCCTATTGAATTGTCATGGTACCTATGCAAAACATCGACAGTATATAAGTAGCTCTATTTCTAGACTATTCTGTTCCATTTATTGACTTGTCTATTTTATGCTAATACCAAGCTCTCTTTTTATTGTAATAATATACTTTAACCCAATACATCCAAAATATTATCATTTTAACATACAAAAATAATGAGAGGGGCTTCCCTGGTGGCGCAGTGGTTGAGAGTCCGCCTGCCGATGCAGGGGACGCGGGTTCGTGCCCCGGTCTGGGAGGATCCCACATGCCGCGGAGCGGCTGGGCCCGTGAGCCATGGCCGCTGA
>NC_041231.1:84203846-84217079 GCF_002837175.3 Physeter macrocephalus
GCGGCTGGGCCCGTGAGCCATGGCCGCTGAGCCTGCGCGTCCGGAGCCTGTGACCCGCAACGGGAGAGGCCACAACAGTGAGAGGCCCGTGTACCACAAAAAAAAAAAAAAAAAGAAAGAAAAAAAATAATAAAAAAAAAAAAATAATGAGTTTTTTTTGTTCATACTAAGGCTTTGAACTTTGATATGTATTTGACACTGCGCATCTCGATTTGGATTAATCACTTTGCAAGCATTCAGTAGCCACTCTGATGAACGTACTGGGCAGTGCAGGCATTGATTGTAAGTGAAGAGAGTTGCAGAATAAGTTATATGAGAATCTGGGATTTCAAAGCTGAGCATTTCTGCTTTTAGGACAATGAGTTTTAAGCCTAAACTCAAAGGATCTTGTTGACCTTTATCTGTCATTTTCCCATAAATTAAGGGTTATGCTGTACCTGCCTGATAATGCGAGTGTGAGACTTTAACAAGATAATATCCCTAAAGCACCTGCCATGCCATAGGTTATCAAAAAACAATGGTTCTCTCACTGGCTGCTCCCCTGCTCTCAAACATCCACGAGCAGTTAGCAACCTTAGCCAGGACTGAGGCTTACAATGTTTGAAAGCAATACCAAAAGCATCTTTATATAGAGTTGTATTTGTGTGCCTTTTACAAAATCTTGACCAATTTTCCAATCCAAATCCAGAAAGGAATTGTTCAGAGAAAGGTATAATGCTATGTGTTCCTTTAAAGCGTAAAACACTTAATTAGATGCCAAGGATTGAAAACCTTTGATTCAGAGCCCAAAAAGTCTCTAAGCAATTTTCCCCCTAGCTCTACTGAGATATAATTGACTTATATTTGTAAGTGTAAGGTCCAAATTCTCTTGATTACTATAGCTTTTTTTTCCTAGTAAGTCTTAAAACCAGATAATTTAAGTTCTTCCATTTTTTTCTTCTTTTCTGAAAATTGTTTTGGCTGCTTTACATCCTTTGCATATGCATATCTATGTAAATTTCAGAATTAGTGCAGCAATTTCTACAGAGGAGAAAGAGGGAGAGGGGAGGAGAGGGGGTGAGAATCCTGCTGAGATATTGATTGTAACTGCACTGACTCTATAAATCAATTTTAGAGAATTGACATCTTGAGCCCTCAAGGTCCATCCATATTGTTGCAAATGGTGGAATGTCCTTTCTCATTATATATATATATATATATATATATATATATATATATATATGTATATTTATCTCACATCTTCTTTATCCATGCATCCATTGATAGGCACTTAGATTGTTTCCATATCTTAGCTATTACGAATAATGTTGCAATAAACGTGGGAGTAACTATATCTCTTCGATGTCTTGCTTTAATTTCCTTTGGGTAAATACCCAGAAGTGGAATTGCTGGATCATTGGTAGATCTATTTTTACTCTTTTGAGGAACCTCCATATTATTTTCCATAGTGGTTGAACCAATTTACATTTCCACCAACAGTGTACAAGGACTCCTTTCTCTCCACATCCTTGCCAATGCTTGTTATCTCTTGTCTTCTTGATGATAGCCATTCTAACAGGTGTAAGGTGATATCGCATTGTGGTTTTGATCGTGTACTTCCCTGATGATTAGTGATGTTGAGTGTCTTTCCATGTACCTGTTGATCATTCGGATGTCCTCTTTGGAAACATGTCTATTTAGTTCCTCTGCTCATTTTTTAATCTGATTGTTTATTTGGTAGGGTTTGTTGTTGTTGTTGTTGTTGTTATTGAGTTGAGTTCTTTATATATTTTGAATATCAACCCTTTATCTAATATATGGTTTGCAAAAATTTTTTCCCACTCTGAAGCTTGCCTTTTTATTTTGCTACTTGTTCTTTTGCTGTGCAGAATCTTTTAAGTTTGATGTAGTCCCATTTGTTGATTTTTGCTTTTGTTGTTTGTGTTTTAGGTGTCATATCCAAAAAATCGTTGCCGGGACCAATGTCAAGGAGGTTCTTCCCCATGTTTTCTTCTAGGAGCTTTGCACTTTCAGATTTTATGTTTTAGACTTTGATTCATTTCTAGTTAATTTTTGTGAGTGGTGTGAGATGGGGACCAATTTCATTCTTCTGCAAACATTTGTTCAGTTTTCCCAGCATTACTTGTTGAAGAGTATATCCTTTCCCCTTTGGATGATCTGGGATCCCTAGGAAAATATTCATTGACCGTGTATGCAGAGGTTTAATTTTGGGCTCTCTACTCTGTTCCATTGCTCAATGTGTCTATTTTTATACCAGTACCGTACTGTTTTTATTTCTATAGATTTGTAGTATAGTTTGGAACCAGGAGGTGTGACACCTGCAGCTTTGTTCTTCTTCCTCAGAATTGCTTTGGGTATTCAGGGTCTTCTATGATTCCTTACAAATTTTAGGAATTTTTTGCTTGTTTATGTGAAGAATGTCATTGGTATTTTGATGGGGATTCCACTACATCTATAGATGACTTTGGCTAATATGGAGATTTTAACAATATTAATTCTTCCAATCCATGAACACGAGATGCCTTTCCATTTGTTTGTGTCTTCTTCAGTATCTTTCAGCAAAGCCTTACAGTTCTTGTTTTACAGATGTTTTTACTTTCTTGGCTAAATTTATTCCTATGTATTTTATTGGTTTTATGCTATTGTGAATGGGATAGTGTTTTATTTCTTTCTCAGATGTTTCATTATTACTGTATGGAAATGCAACTGATTTCTGTATGTTGATTTTATAGCCTATAACCTTACTGAAATTGATTCGTTCCAACAGTTTCTTGGTTGAGTCTTAAGAATTTTCCATATACCAAATCATATCATCTGTAAATAGTGACATTTTACATCTTCCTTTCTGATTTGGATGTCTTTTATTTCTTTCCTGGGACTAATTTCTCCAGCTAGGACTTCCAGTGCTATATTGAATAAGAGTGGTGACAGTGAGCATCTTTGTCTTATTTCTGATCTTAGAGGTGAAGCTTCCAATTTTTCTTCATTGAGTATATATTAGTTGTGGGTTTGTAGTATATGGCCTTTGTTATGTTGAGGTATTTTTTTCTTCTCGAAAAAGCTTTGGAAGTTTGCATTTTTCAAAAAGAAATGTCCATTTCATATACTTTACTGAATTTATTGCCATGAAGTTGTTTGTTGCATGTCATTATTATTTTAATATTTGTATGGTCTACAGGAATGCTCCCTCTTTTTTTCTGATATTTGTAATTTGCTTCTTTTTTATTTTTTTCTTAGTTCATATGACTAGAGGTTTATCAATTTTATTGATTTTTTTTAACATTCTGATTTTTATTTAATTGATTTTCTGTATTGTTTTGTCTGTTCACAATTTCATTAATTTCCTCTTATTATTATTATTCCTGCCTTCTACTTGCTTTGAGTTTAATTTGCTCTTTTTTCTAACTTCTTATGGTAAAATTTAGATCATTGATTTAATACCTTTCTTTTTTTCTAATAAAGGTATTTAATTCTGTAAATCTTCTCAATATTGTTTTAGCCACATTGCACACATTTTGATATGTGGCTTTTAATTTTCTTTCAAGTTAAAATCTTTTCTAATCTCCTTAGTAATTTTCACTTTGATAGGTTATTTAAAAGCCTTTTCTTTAAATTTCAACTATTTAGGGATTTTCCAAATATTTTTCTTCTACTGATTGCTGGTTTAATTCCCTCATGGTCCAAAAAAGTATAAACACTATATAATTTCAATACTTTAAAATTTTTAAGATTTGTTTTATGGCCCAGAATATGGACTACCTTGGGAAGTGTTCCACATCCACTTGAAAAAAAAATGGATAGTCATTGTTGTTGCTGGGTGGGGTGTTCTATAAATGAACCTTAGTCAAGTTAGTTGATAATATTGTTGAGATATTCTATAGTCTTACTGACATTCTGTTCTATTTTTCTAACAAATACTGAGAAACAAGTATAAAATCTCCAACTATAAATTTGGATTTTTCTATTTGTCCTTTCATTTCTGTCAGATCTTGTCTCATGTGTTTTGAAGCTCTGTTGTTAGGTGCACACACACTTAGAATTCTTAAGTCTTTTTGGGGAAATAAACACTTTATCAATAAGTGATGTCCCTTTTTATCATGCATAATGTTCCTGTCTCAGACATTGACTTTGTCTAGTATTGACATAATTATTCCAGCTTTCTTTCAATTTTGTTTCCAAGGTATATATTTACCCTCCTTTTAAGTTTAATGTAGCTATGTTTTTATATTTAAAATGGGTTACTTGTAGACAGATTATAGTTTGATATCGCCATCTTTATTCAACCTAATCATATCTGTCATTTAATATACGTTTATATTAATTACATTTAACAAAATTATTAATATGGTTGGATTATTTTTGCTGGATATTTTCTTTTAATTCTATTAGATATTTGTTCATGTTTTATTCTTTTCCTGCCTTCTTTTGGATTAGCAGTTGCCCTAGGATTTACTATATATAAATATAAAATCTACCTTCAAATTCTAATGCAAGGAATTTAGATCACTATACTCCAAATTCCTCTCTCCCATTTTTTGTGCAATTATTGTCATATACTGCACTTTTTCATATTCCATAAACACACAACACTTTGCTACTATTTTTGCTTCAGAGAATCTGTCACCTTATAGAGCAGTGATTCCCCAAGTGACATTTGGCAACATCTGGAGATACTTTTTGTTGTCCCAACTGGGAAGGATGCTACTGAAACCTGTTGGGTAGAGGGCAGGGATGATGCTAAACATTGTGCAATGCACGTGAAAACCCCCTTCAAAAAAGAATTATCCAAATCATTGCACCAAAAGGTACAAACTACCAGTTACAGAATAAATAAGTCATGGGATGTAACGTACAGCATGGTGATTATAGTTAATAATTTACTGATTAGTTATCAATAGTGAACTAATTAGTATCAATAGTTAACTATTATATAATATTAGGATATCAATAGTATCAGTAGTTAACGATTAATAGTTAACTATTAATTGATTGATTGATTGATTAATACTGTATTGTATATTTGAAAGTTGTTAACGGAGTGGATCTTAAAAGTGGATCTTTTTCTCACCACAAGAAAAAAATTTGTAACTGTGTGGTTATGTATGTTAACTAGACTAATTTCAGTGATCATTCCACAATATACACAAATATCAAATCATCCTGTTGTACACCTGAAACTAATATAATGTTACACATCAATTATATCTCAGTAAAATAAAATCTAAAAAAAAAGAATTATGCAGCTCAAAATGCCAATAGTTCTAAGGTTGAGCAACTTCTTTTTTTTTTTTTTTTTTTTTTAAAAAGAGGAGTTTGGTTCAAGATGGCAGAGTAGAAGGATGTGCGCTCACTCCCTCTTGCGAGAGCATCGAAATCACAACTAATTGCTGAGCAATCATTGAAAGGAAGACACTGGAACTCACCAAAAACGATACTCCACATCCAAAGACAAAAGAGAAGGCACAGGGCTTCCCTGGTGGCGCAGTGGTTGAGATCCCGCCTGCCAATGCAGGGGACACGGGTTCATGCCCTGGTCCGGGAAGATCTCACATGCTGTGGAGCAGCTGGGCCCGTGAGCCATGGCCGCTGAGCCTGCGCGTCTGGAGCCTGTGCTCCGCAACGGGAGAGGCCCCGATAGTGAGAGGTCCGCGTACTGCAAAAAAAAAAAAAAAAAAGAGAGAAGCCACAATGAGACGGTAGGAGAGGCCCAATCACAATAAAATCAAATCCCATAACTACTGGGTGGGATTCCTAGAGAATCAGACTTTGAAGGCTAGTGGGACTTGATTGTAGGACTTGGGCAGGATTGGGGGAAACAGAGACTCCACTCTTGGAGGGCATACACAAAGTAGTGTGCACATCAGGACCAAGGAGAAGGAGCAGTGACCCCATAGGAGACTGAAGCAGACCTACCTGCTAGTGTTGGAGGGTCTCCTGCAGAGGCAGGGGGTGGCTGTAGCTCACCGTGAGGACAAAGACAATGGAAGCAGAAGTTCTGGGAAGTACTCCTTGGCATGAGCCCTCCCAGAGTCCACCATTTGCCCCACCAAAGAGCTCGGGTAGTCTCCAGTGTTGGGTCGCCTCAAGCCAAACAACCAACAGGGAGGAAACCCAGCCCCACCCATCAGCAGACAAGCAGATTAAAGCGGAACCTAGAAAAATGGTACAGATGAGTCGGTTTGCAGGGCAGAAGTTGAGACACAGATGTAGGGAACAAACGTATGGACACCAAGGGGGGAAGCCGCGGGAGGGTGGTGGTGTGATGAATTGGGTGATTGAGATTGAGATGTATACACTCGTGTATAAAATTGATGACTAATAAGAACCTGCTGTATAAAAAAATAAATAAAATTAGAAATTTTAAAAAACCAATTATTAGTTCAAATCTCCCTTGAGAAAGCTGTGCTGTGCTTTCAATGGGGATAAAGTAAAATTTAGTAGGTGCGCGGGAGGAATTGAGTCCATATATGGAAGCACTCCAACTCTTACATTCAAAGCTCATTTATATATACCCAAAAGCCAGAGGACATTTACGGTAAATTGCAAAAATAGCTACGGATTCTTTGCAGCTCATCCTATCAAGAAATGCAATCTGTTAACCCACCTTTTAATCTGAGATAGTGCTCTGACTTGCATCGGCTAGTAGAATGTAAATTTAGGTAGAAGAAGCCCTGCCATTTCTGTCTTGCGCTAGGGAGCCTTCCAGCACCCGGTGGGGAAGCCTCAGACAGCCTACTGGATGGTGAGCCCAAATGGAGAGAACCTCAGTAATCCCAGCTGAACCAACTGATGCCACAGATGGGTGAGCACCTGAAAACATCTGAGCTGGCACAGACACAACTGCCCAAAGGGACCTAGCACAATTTACTGTCTTACAGAATCATAAGAAAATACTAAAACATTGTTTAAAGTTATTAATTATGTTTTGGAGTAGTTAACTACATTAAAAAAAATCTGACTGATACAACACTCCTCAAAGTGTCCTATTTCCTAGTGACCAATTAGTGCTTCTGTGACTCACAGGCTCCCACATACCTAGACTGCCACAGGGAGAAGGTTGGCTGAATAAGAAAAAAGCTATAGGCTGTCCCTGGCCTAGGCACAGTTAGTATTTGTCATTATATAGTTGCTCTCATTTGGAAATAATTGCTATGTGCCAGGCACTGGACTGTATTTAAACCTTATAATTTGTACTTAGTTACCATTTTATTTTATCATATTAACTATCATGTAGCAGTTTTTATCCCATTTTATAGTAAAGTACCCTAAAGCTCATGTATTTTGAGTGACTTGCCCAAGATGATGCAGCTGATAAAATCATTATTGAACACTTATTCATTTGATTACAAAGTCCATCTTCTTTTTACTTTACTACTCTGGACTCTGTTGTTGTTGTGAAGCATCTTCCATTACTGCAAGATGGTAGAGGCTTGGCGTTTTCAGTAAAACCTCCCAGTGCATAATAACTAGGGTTGTGTCAGGAGAAAACAGTTGAAAGTCAGAACCAAAGAATTTGAAAATACACAGTTTCTTAGAGAATGATATAAATGTTAATTAGAAGTAACATGAGTTCTATCTAAATAATTTCTTAGAGGATGCCCAAAGATGTAAGCTATGATGACACATTCCATTTACATTGACAGTTTTAGGTACTAAATCAATGGCAGGAAATTAATGATTTTTAAGAAAATTATTGGAGGGGAGGACCTTCAAGATGGCAGAGGAGTAAGACATGGAGATCACCTTCCTCCCCACAAAGACATCAAAAATACATCTACATGTGGAACAACTCCTACAGAACATCGACTGAATGCTGGCAGAAGACCTCAGACTTCCCAAAAGGCAAGAAACTCCCCACGTACCTGGGTAGGGCAAAAGAAAAAAGAAAAAACAGAGACAAAAGAATAGGGATGGGACCTGCACCAGTGGGAGGGAGCTGTGAAGGAGGAAAAGTTTCCACACACCAGGAAGCCTCTTCACTGGTGGAGACAGGAGATGGGTGGGGGGGAAGCTTCGGAGCCATGGAGGAGAGCGCAGCAACAGGGGTGTAGAGGGCAAAGCGGAGAGATTCCTGCACAGAGGATTGGTGCCAACCAGCACTCACCAGCCTGAGATACTTGTTTGCTCACCCACTGGGGCGGGTGGGGGCTGGGAGCTGAGGTTTGGGCTTCGGAGGTCAGACCCTAGGGAAAGGACTGGGGTTGGTGTGTGAAGACAGCCTGAGGAGGCTAGTGCACCACAGCTAGCCGGGATGGAGTCTGGGAAAAAGTCTGCACCTGCCGAAGAGGCAAGAGACTTTTGTTCTGGGGTGTACGAGGAGAGGGGATTCCGTCCCTGTGTACCCACAGAAGGCAGAACACAGACTAAGCAAGCTCCAGAGATGGTCGCAAGTTGTGGCTATCAGTCCAGACCCCAGAGACGGGCATGAAACACTAACGCTGCTGCTGCTGCCACCAAGAATCCTGTGTGCAAGCACAGGTCACTATCCACACCTGCCCCCTGGGGATCCTGTGCAGCTCGCCACTGCCAGCGTCCCAAGATCCAGGGACAACTTCCCCAGGAGAACACATGGCGTGCCTCAGGCTGTTGCAATGTCACGTTGGTCTCTGCCACTGCAGCCTCGCCCCACATTCCAGTTATGACTATCCTACCCCTCTCTCCCCCTGGCCTGAGAGAGCAAGAGTCCCCATTCAGCCGCTGCATTAACCCCCTCCTGTCTGGATGGGAAACAGAGGCCTGAGGGCCACCTACACGCAGAAGTGGGGCCAAAACCAAAGCTGAACCGCAGGACCTGTACAAACAAAGAAGAGAAAGGGAAATTTCTCCCTGCAGCCTCAGGAGCAGCAGATTAAATCCCCACAATCAACTTGATGTACCCTGCATCTGTGGAACACCTGAATGGACAATGAATCATCCCAAAATTGAGGCAGTAGACTTTGGGAGCAATGGTAGACTTGGGGTTTGCTGTCTGCGACTGATTGTTTCTGAATTTTATGTTTATCATAGTTTAGTTTTTAGCTCCTATTATCATTTCTGGATTTGTTTATTGGTTTTGTTGCTCTCTTTTTTTTTTAAATTTTAATAATTTTCCCTTTCTTTCTTTTTTTCTCCTTTTTCTTCTGAGTCGTGTGGCTGACAGGGTATTGATGCTCTGGCCTGGTGTCAGGTCTGAGTCTCTGAGGTGGGAGAGCCAAGTTCAGGTCATTGGACCACCAGAGACCCCCCAGCCCCACATAATATCAATCGGCGAGAGCTCTCCCAGAGATCTCCATCTCAATGCTAAGACCCAGCCCCACCCAATGGCCAGCAAACTTCAGTGCTGGACGCCCCATGCCAAACAACTAGCAAGACAGGAACACAACACAACCCATTAGCAGAGAGGCTGCCTAACATCATACTAAGTTCACAGACACCCCAAAACACACCACCAGACGTGGCCCTGCCCACCAGAAAGACAAGATCCACCTCCACAAACCAGAACACAGGCACCAGTCTCCTCCACCAGGAAGCCTACACCAGCCACTAAACCAACCTCACCCACTGGGGGCAGACACCAAAAACAATGGGAACTATGAACCTGCAGACTGAGAAAAGCAGACCCCAAACACAGTAAGGAACACAGGCACCAGTCTCCTCCACCAGGAAGCCTACACAAGCCACTAAACCAACCTCACCCACTGGGGGCAGACACCAAAAACAATGGGAACTATGAACCTGCAGACTGAGAAAAGCAGACCCCAAACACAGTAAGTTTAACAAAATGAGAAGACAGAGAAAAATGCAGCAGATGAAGTAACAAGGTAAAAACCCATCAGACCAAACAAATGAGGAAATAGGCAGTCTACCTGAAAAAGAATTCAGAGTAATGATAGTAAAGATGATCCAAAATCTTGGAAATAGAATGGAGAAAATATAAGAAACGTTTAAAAAGGACCTAGAAGAACTAAAGAACAAACAAACAATGATGAACAACACAATAAATGAAATTAAAAATTCTCTAGAAGGAATCAATAGCAGAATAACTGAGGCAGAAGAACGGATAACGGACCTGGAAGATAAAATAGTGGAAATAACTACCATAGAGCAGAATAAAGAAAAAAGAATGAAGAGAATTGAGGACAGTCTGAGAGACATCTGGGACAACATTAAATGCACCAACATTCGAATTATAGGGGTCCCAGAAGAAGAAGAGAAAAAGAAAGGGTCTGAGAAAATATTGGAAGAGATTGTAGTTGAAACTTCCTTAACATGGGAAAGGAAACGGTCGATCAAGTCCAGGAAGTGCAGAGAGTCCCATACAGGATAAATCCAAGGAGAAACACGCCAAGACACATATTAATGAAACTATCAAAAATTAAATACAAAGAAAAAATATAAAAAGTAGCAAGGGAAGAGCAACAAATAACATACAAGGGAATCCCCATAAGGTTAACAGCTGATTTTTCAGCAGAAACTCAGCAAGCCAGAAGGGAATGGCAGTACATATTTAAAGTGATGAAAGGGAAAAACCTACAACCACGATTACTCTACCCAGCAAGGATCTCATTCAGATTCAATGGAGAAATTAAACTTATACAGACAAGGAAAAGTTAAGAGAATTCAGCATCACCAAACGAGCTTTACAACAAATGCTAAAGGAAATTCTCTAGACAGGAAACACAAGAGAAGAAAAAAACCTACAAAAACCAACCCAAAACAATTAAGAAATGGTAATAGGAACGTACGTATCGATAACTACCTTAAATGTAAATGGAATAAACGCTCCAACCGAAAGACATAGATTGTCATACAGAGTGAAGTAAGTCAGAAAGAGAAAAATAAATACTGTATACTAACACACATATATATATGGAATAAAAAAAAATGGTTCTAAAGAACCTAGGGGCAAGACAGGAATAAAGATGCAGACGTAGAGAATGGACTTGAGGAAATGCGGAGGGGGAAGGGTAAGCTAGGATGAAGTGGCATGGATTTATATATACTACCAAATGTAAAATAGATAGCTAGTGGGAAGCAGCTGCATAGCACAGGGAGATCAGCTCAGTGCTTTGTGACCACCTAGAGGGGTGGGGTAGGGACGGTGGGAGGGAGATGCAAGAGAGAGGAGATATGGGGAAATATGGGGATATATGTATATATATAGCTGATTCACTTTGTTATAAAGCAGAAACAAACACACCATTGTAAAGCAATTATACTCCAATAAAGATGTTAAAAATATATATATTTGTAAAAAAAAAAGACATAGACTGGCTGAATGGATACAAAAACAAGACCCGTATATATGCTGTCTACAAGAGACCCACTTCAGACCTAGGGACACATACAGACTGAAAGTGAAGAGATGGAAGAAGATATTCCATGCAAATGGAAATCAAAAGAAAGCTGGAGTGGCAATTCTCATATCAGACAAAATAGACTTTAGAATAAAGACTATTACAAGAGCCAAAGAAGGACACTACATAATGATCAAGGGATCAGTCCAAAAGAAGATATAACAGTTGTAAATATTTATGCACCTAACATAGGAGAACCTCAGTACATAAGACAAATGTTAAAGTCATAAAAGGGGAAATTGACAGTAACATAATAAGAGTAGTGGACTTTATCACCCCACTTTTGCCAATGGACAGATCATCCAAAATGAAAATAAATAAGGAAACACAAGCTTTAAATGACATATTAAACAAGATGGACTTAATTGATATTTATAGGACATTCCATCCAAAAACAACAGAATACACTTTCTTCGCAAGTGCTCATGGAAAATTCTCCAGGATAGATCATATCTTGGGTCACAAATCAAGCCTTGGTAAATTTAAGAAAACTGAAATCATATCAAGTATCTTTTCCAACCACAGTGCTATGAGACTAGATATCAATTACAGGAAAAAAACTGTAAAAAATACGAACATGTGGTGGCTAATCAATACACTACCAAATAACCAAGACATCACTGAAGAAATCAAAGAGGAAATCAAAAAATACCTAGAAACAAATGACAATGAAAACACGATGACCCCAAACCTATAGGATGCAGCAAAAGCAGTTCTAAGAGGGAAGTTTATAGCAATACAATCCTACCTCAAGAAACAAGAAAAATCTCAAATAAGCAGCTAACCTTACACCTAAAGCAATTAGAGAAAGAAGAACAAAAAACCCCACAGTTAGCAGAAGGAAAGAAATCATAAAAATCAGATCAGAAATAAATGAAAAAGAAATGAAGTAAACACTAGCAAAGATCAAAAAATCTAAAAGCTGGTTCTCTGAGAAGAAAAACAAAATTGATAGACCATTAGCCAGACACATCAAGAAAAAAAGGGAGAAGACTCAAATCAACAGAATTAGAAATGAAAAAGGAGAAGTAAAAACTGACACTGCAGAAATACAAAGGATCATGAGAGGTTACTACAAGCAACTAAATGCCAATGGACAACCTGGAAGAAATGGACAAATTCTTAGAAAAGCACAACCTTCCAAGACTGAACCAATAAGAAATAGAAAATATAAACAGACCAATCAAAAGCACTGAAATTGAAACTGTGATTAAAAATCTTCCAACAAACAAAAGCCCAGGACCACATGTCTTCACAGGTGAATCTACCAAACATTTAGAGAAAAGCTAACGCCTATCCTTGTCAAACTCTTCCAAAATATAGCAGAGGGAGGAACACACCCAAACTCATTCTACGAGGCTACCATCAGCCTTATACCAAAACCAGACAAAGATGTCACAAGAAAAGAAAACTGCAGGCCAATATCTCTGATGAGCAAATAGATGCAAAAATCCTCAACAAAATACTAGCAAACAGAATCTAACAGCACATTAAAAGGATCATAGGCCATGATCAAGTGGGGTTTATCCCAGGAATGCAATAATTCTTCAATATATGCAAATCAATTAATGTGATACACCATATTAACAAACTGAAGGATAAAAACTATATGATAATCTCAATAGATGCAGAAAAAGCTTTTGATAAAATTCAACATGCAATTATGATAAAAACTCTCCCGAAAGTAGACATAGAGGGAACCTACCTCAACATAATAAAGGTCATATATGACAAACCCACAGCCAACATCATTGTCAATGGTGAAAAACTGAAACCATTTCAATATAGTTTTGGAAGTTTTAGCCACAGCAATCAGAGAATAAAAAGAAATAAAAGGAATCCAAATTGGAAAAGAAGTAGTAAAACTGTCACTGTTTGCAGATGACAAGATACTATA
>NC_041231.1:84217687-84251233 GCF_002837175.3 Physeter macrocephalus
TGCAGCTCAATATCAAGAAAACAAACAACCCAATCCAAAAATGGGCAGAAGACCTAAATAGACATTTCTTCAAAGAAGATATACAGATTGCCAACAAACACATGAAGAGATGCTCAACATCACTAATCGTTAGAGAAATGCAAATCAAAACTACAATGAGGTATCACCTCACACTGGTCAGAATGGCCATCATCAAAAACATCTACAAACAATAAATGCTGGAGAAGGTGTGGCGAAAAGGGAACCCTCTTGCACTGTTGGTGGGAATGTAAATTGATACAGCCACTATGGAGAACAGCATGGAGTTTCCTTAAAAATCTAAAAATAGAACTGCCATATGACCCAGCAATCCCACTACTGGGCATATACCCTGAGAAAACCATAATTCAAAAAGAGACATGTACCACAATGTACATTGCAGCACTATTTACCAGAGCCAGGACATGGAAGCAACCTAAGTGTCCATCAACAGATGAATGGATAAAGAAGATGTGGCACATATATACAATGGAATATTACTCAGTCATAAAAAGAAACAAAAGTGAGTTATTTGCAGTGAGGTGGATGGACCTAGCGTCTGTCATGCAGAATGAAGTAAGTCACAAAGAGAAAACAAATACCTTATGCTAACACATATATATGGAATCAAAACAAAAAAGGTTCTGATGAACCCAGGGGCAGGCCAGGAATGAAGACGCAGAAGTAGAGAATGGACTTTAGGACACGGGGAGGGCGAAGGGTAAGCTGGGACGAAGTGAGAGAGTAGCACTCCCATATATACACTACCAAATGTAAAATAGATAGCTAGTGGTAAGCAGCTACATAGCAGAGGGAGATCAGCTTGGTGTTTTGTGACCACCTAGAGGGGTAGGATAGAGAGGGTGGGAGGGAGACGCAAGATGGAGGGGATATGGGGATATATGTATACATATAGCTGATTCACTTTGTTATACAGCAGAAACTAAAATAACATTGTAAAGCAATTACACTCCAATAAAGATGTTAAAAAAAATAGAAAATTTTTGGTCTAAGTTAATATTTTAAACTGCAAATTTCATTTCCACCATTAATTTATGAAAAGGGTCTTTTATTTTCCTTCTAGACGAAGGTAACAAATTGGTTTTTGTCAAAGTGGTACACCATTCCTCTGAGTTTAATTCACTAATAATGTTACTTTATGTTAAAATTATGACCTGAAGACAGAAGCAACTAGAACAAGGTTCATTGTGTGATTGCAGGAAAAGGAGGGACACAAAATCAGGTTAAAGACAGAGAGCTCATCTTCTATCTCTTAGCTAGTAACATTGTCTGGCTTGGACTTCCCCTGCATCCCACTGGATGTGAAATCTAAGACTGGTCTTCAACTTCCCATCCAAGATACAGTTCTGATCCTGAGGGTTTAACATCCTAATTTCCTAATTTGAGTTGAATTCTTTTAACTGTAATATTAGTAGGTGAAACTCTGAAGTACCATCAAGAAAAGTTTTGACCATTTGCCAAACTGTAAGTGATTTATTTAAGATATAAAGCAGATAAGTCTGGATCCAGAAAAAAAGCATAGAAACATGTTATTTACTGCATAGAAAGGAGGGTGCTGCATGGTTATAGGAGCACATCTCAAGTAGAACTTCAAATTTTCTCTTGGTCCATAATGGGAGAGACTAGAAAGAATGATAAGGCCACCTGTAGGGTCAAATATTTATCCAAATTATGTCAGGACAGTGTATTCTGAATCCATGCAGGAGACACCCCTCCCTCCCTCACGGGGACTCGTGGCTTGCCCTTGTCACATTTCAGCTCTGCACACACCAGCTGTGTGACTTTGGGCAAATTCTTTCACCTTTCTGAAATTTGATGTCTTCCTTGTAAAATGGGGATGATATTAATGTATTACAAGTATAAAGAGCCATGGGCATTTTTCATTCCAGGTGCAGTATGTCTATGTTCCTCACAACAATCTAATGAAGTGCTGTTAATGTCTTCAGCCAAGGATCATCAGAAGCACATCCATGGATGAACAAGTTGGTTTTATTGTTCATAAACTCACCATGGGGAATCATGGGCATCTCAATATGAAGATGTTGGAACCAAAGAAGCAGAACCTGTTGGAGAGATCTTTTAAGAGATTCACTGCAAAGAATTAGTTTACACAGTTGTGGGGTGGACTAGGCAAGTCCAAGACCCATAGGGAGGGCTATTGTCAGGAAAGGCAGGCTGGAAATTTCAGCACAGGCTGAAGCTGCAGCCCACAGTGAAATCTCTTCTCCTCAGGGAAACCTCAGGTCTGCTCTTGAGACTTTTCACCTGATTCGTCCAGCCCCACCTAGATTATCTAGAATAATCTCTCTTACATAATGTCACCTGATTTTGAACCTTAATCACATCTATAAGATAACTTCAGAGCAACACCTAGGTTAATGTTTGAGTGAATAACTGAGGACCATAGCCTAGGCAACACATGAAACAGTCCCTTAAACTATTATAGGATTTGGGCTTGTGTCAGGTGATCTTGAGGAGGATTTAAGAAACAGAGACTTTGTTCTTAATTGGATTCTGTCAAGAAGTGGGTGGTGAGGTGGGGTAATTCTGTAATCAGGCATCTTAATAAATCTTCCCTAGGAGGAAGGAAGATTATGCTGAGGCTAAAGCTGTAATTAGGAAAGAAGCAGAGGTCATTCATATTATCTAGGAGAGAAGTAGGCTTGGTCATTTTTGTGATTTGGACACAGTTCATGTTTTGTCTGTGTTGAGACATGATTACTGAGTGGCCTTGTTTTCTGCTTTGATGGTCAAAGCAGAATGGCTGATGGTCACAGAATGGCTGTCTGATGCTGTTGCTATACGACGTTGCTTATGCTCAGCAAGAAAACACCAAAACCTAGTTGTGAGTTGCAGGCCAGCTCCTGGCAACACCAAGGCCTAATTAATAGTCCCAGGCAGCTCCCAGATGCCAGGGCTTTTTCTCTCTCACTCTTCTTTATAGTCTTTGTCACTGTGAGGTAAGACAGTGCTGAGAAACTGGGGGCCATCTAACAGGGACAGGGTGATTGATTCTAAATGGAACCCCCATTAACCTGTGGCTTCCATAACACACAGAAAATCAATTCTTCTGAAAAAATAAGTTCCCCTCTAAAAATTGTCTTTGACTTTAGCTCAATCTTTACTCCCTCACAAATACCTGGGGTTTTAATGTGGCAGGATAAAGAATATTAAAATATCCAGTAGATTAAAGGAAGAAAATTTTCTAAGTCAGAACAATTCCCTGAATTCTACCCTCAATATTTGACTTGACATTCTTAAGTTAAAAAAAATTATACAGCTTGCCAGTCAGAGCTTTCTTTAATGTAATCAAATGCTCCCCAAATTCCTTTAAAAGTAGACAGGTTCATCAAAATATAGAGCATAAAGAATACTCAAGACAGGGAAAAAATTCAAATGAAAGATCATGCAGTTACTTTAGGCAGCATTACACGACATCACAAGTACTTTTATTGCCCTGGGTAACAAAAGCTTTTGAGAGTATGAAAAGAATAATTTACTCAACTGGACTCCTATAAGTAGAAAAGGCAAAGGTATTCCTTGGCTACTACTGGCAGAAATCACTTGGATCAACTCAATATTTAGAGAATTCCATATGGAAACAAAGAGAAAGACAGTTAACCCACATAAGGAGGCAAGAGAAATTGGAGGAGGTGGGGCCTGCCAGGGAGGGGGACGAACTCAGGCGAGAGATCTTGGAAGTTATAACCCAGAATATCCTGTTGGACACCATATTAGTGATGACCTCATCCATCCACGAGGCTGCTCAGAAATTCCCAGCCCTCTTGTCACAAGCAGGCATACACATGTGTGAGAAGACTCTGATTTAATACCCTCCCTCCTTTCATAGAAAATTCCCTCAGGTCCACTCTGAGTGGAGGCCTCATCAGAACCAGGAGATTTCCCAGTTCCTTCGAGGCCTCTTAGTACAAAGTCTTCATCTGGCAACTGAGGTGTCATCATAGGGGATTTTTCTGATTGGCCAAATCCTGACCTGGCAGAGTGTGGTTTGGGTGTCTACAGAGTTCCTTCTCAGCTCAGCCCTCGTCATTGCTCTGCAACTCAGAACGGCAACTGCTGAGACCACCTTAAAAGAGGATGGTCCTGAACAGAGCTCTGATTCTGGGGGCCCTCACCCTGACCATCACGATGAGCCCCTGTGGAGGTGAAGACATTGCGGGTGAGTGCATGGTTGAGGGATGCGGAGACTAGAGTTGGGGAACAGGGAATTGGAGGGGAAAAAAGATAGAGTTTGGCCTAGAAATAATAGCGACTCCTCAAAGCGTTCTCAATATTAAGCAAATCTAAAACTTACAGTCATTCCTCCTGCAGGAAACCAGAGGCCAGATCCACTCTCTTTGCTACTTGTGCTGTTGCAGAGTTCACCAAGGACATTATTCTGTTTCTGATATTGGATCAAGTGAATATGTCCTGGAGGGCTCTAGGGCATTCATTCATTATTGCCTCAAAGATTAGAAATGTTTCCATAAGTGGATATTTTGTTACTAAAGTTTTATGAACTATTGCTCCCAAATTTCTCTGAGCAAATTTTGAAGCTTTTTGTATATTTCTCCTAAACTGTATCTTGGGGTAAATAGTTCCATGAATTCTGTATACTGTGTAGATACAAAGAAGGGTGACATTTTCAGTCTCAGATCTACATACATTTTCATGCTGTCATCTGGCACAGGTGGGGAGAGGGTAAGCGAGCCCCGCAGAATGCCTTTACACAAGGCGTTTTACCACAGGGTCCTCACTTAACCTCATACGTATCACCTCACAAATAACCAAGTAAAAGAGGTGTGTAGAAATGCTTTCTAAGTGATTAAGACACACAAATGTCAAAGATTATTCTTATTTTTTTAGTTCTACCGTTACAAGTGTAGCTTTGCTTTATTTTCTTTAACAAAGTAAGAAATTTCCTTATTTTTATTTTAAAATTGAGAGCTTTATGATAAGAAACTTGATGAATCAAATTATATTGTTTTCAAATTGTTAGCCCGAATTACCAGTTCTTCGCCCCATCTAAGGAAATCCTTCAAGAAGAATGGGCAAGCACAGATTATTTATTTGGTCCCTTAGGCCCCTCTGCCTTTGCTGTCCCCCCCACTTCCACCCTCTTTTCTTACATTCCTTCGTCTTCCTTTCCTTCCAGGATCCATCCCTGGCCCACATCTTTGTTATTTTATAGACATTGAGTGAGTTTGTAAAAACCAAAGTAAAAAGGCCAGATAGTTCAAAAGGGAAGTGAAATGGAGGGTACTGTAATCTTCGGCAATTTTGCTAACCATGGCTGCTCCCATTCTAATTGTGTGTGGTAGTGGAAGTTTCACGTGCTTCTCCAGAGCACTTCTAAATTTTGTTTCTTCAGCGTCACACTAGAGTGTCCTGGTCAGGCTCGACTTCCCCATTAGGCACAGGGGACACAGGCCTGCAGTGCTTATAGGGCTCCATGAAAATATTTTATTATTTTAATTAGAAGAAAAAAATGAACTTTTAGGGTAGAAGAAAATGTTTTAATTTTTAATTTAGCCTAGATTATATTTGTCTTTATACCAGTATGACCATAAAATATGACTTTTAATATTTTTATGGAGGAAAGCTTGCTTAAGCAACAGTGCTTAGGGCTCACGATCATACTGCAGCCCTGGTCACTGCTGATTCTGATTGTCATTTAATTCTACGACCTCTGTGTTTGTCAGTCTTCTCCAAAGTCTCTGTGATCCTCAAGAATAGTAATTGACATTTTGTACACATTTTTGAACACGCAGCAAGCTAAGTCTGGGGGATGCAAAAAATGAAAAGACATGCTATCTGCCCCATAGAGTGTACTAAGATTAGTAATGCTAAGAAAATGGTGCAGAAAAACAGAAGGAGTATTGCTGAGCGGGGCAATGGACGCAGCTGAGGCTGAATCTGTACAAGTGAATTGGTTCCAGTTGGCATAGCATTGCGATGTTCTTCAGTGCTGGCAACTCAGGACAAGTAGCCGATGAAGAGAATAATTGCATATATTCATGATTGAAAAGGAGTCAAGAATATTCACTACAGGGATAAGGAGGCTATGTTGGAGGGCCTTTTAAGTGATCAACCAAGGGGTCATGCTGGGTAATGATGAGGAATAGACTGACTTGAAAGCAGGACACTGGGATGGAGAGGTTGGAGGTTATAATGCGAGCAAAAACATGTGTAATGAGAGAACTTAGCTAAAAAGTTGGTAACTAAGCAGAAACTTCAAGAATGAACTGGGGCTTCCCTGGTGGCACAGTGGTTAAGAATCCACCGGCCAATGCAGGGGACACGGGTTCGATCCCTGGTCTGGAAAGATCCCACATGCCGCGGAGCAACTAAGCCCGTGCGCCACAACTACTGAGCCTGCACTCTAGAGCCCGCGAGCCACAACTACTGAAGCCCGCGCACCTAGAGCACGTGCTCCACAAGGGAAGCCACCGCAATGAGAAGCCTGCTCACCTCAACAAAGAGTAGCCCCCACTACTAGAGAAAGCAACTAGAGAAAGCCCGCACGCAGCAACAAAGACCCAAGATCCCACATGCCGCGGAGCAACTAAGCCCGTGCGCCACAACTACTGAGCCTGCACTCTAGAGCCCGCGAGCCACAACTACTGAAGCCCGCGCACCTAGAGCACGTGCTCCACAAGGGAAGCCACCGCAATGAGAAGCCTGCTCACCTCAACAAAGAGTAGCCCCCACTACTAGAGAAAGCAACTAGAGAAAGCCCGCACGCAGCAACAAAGACCCAACACAGCCAAAAATAAATAAATTAATTAAATAAATAAATTTTAAAAAAAGAATGAACTGGAGGTGTCCAGGAAATCCTAACAGATAATTTCATTTCAGGGGAAAAAAACAAAACAAAACAGACCCCTGCAAAGACCAAGGAACATGAAAGGATAATGTCATTTGGTTTGATTAATAGATAAGGTCAGATGAGGATGTTGGATACATCCATCCCAGAACTCAGCACAGTACACTGTACTTGCTCCTTTACTCACCTGACTCTCCCGTTGATCAATATTCTCCCTGTCGGCAGAGACCATGCCTGATTGATGTTTTACTCTTTGCCTCCCACAATGTCTGAAACCCTGTTGATGCTCAGTAATTGAGGAAGGAAGGAAAGAGAAAATGATAAAAGGCCTGTATGTGTCCGGACAAAATTGTCCAGTTAGGCTTACTCGAGTAGAGTCAAACTGAACTGGTTGCCATTCTGCTTTGGCATCCGCAGAAAAGTATATCGTCCATCTGAAGAAAATGGCAGAAGAGTACCTTGAGTCCTCAACAAATACGTGTTGAGTCAGAAAAAGAAGTTTAGTAACCTCCTTAAAGAAAAAAATGGGGGTGGGAAATAACAGAAATCCAAAATAAAACTTCCATTTCTTACTTCAGAAGCAATCAGGCACTCTCCTTTAAGGATCACTACTGTTAACAAAACAGACAACTTAAAACCATTGTTTATTCTTTATATGTTCTGTAATACCATCACTGTCCTTGTCATACTCGTTCTTACAGCCTGTAACAGTTAGAGGAAACTCTTTTGAAATAATAAGATTCCGTGTGCTTTTCCTTGGTTTAAAAAAAAATAAGAAATGAATCTTGTATAGAAAACGTTCTGTTCTGAGCCAGTCCTGAGGGGAGAGGAACCATAATGAATGTGTTATTAACTGATGAAAGAATTAAGTGAGAAAGAAAACTTATGAAGCAAAGGGAAGTAAACTAACACCATGATCATTCATTCATTCCCTTCTTTCTTCTTTCTTTCCATTATGATATTTATCATAAGCCTACAGTGTGCCAGGCACTGAGCTGGACATGCAGGAAATAGCAGTAAACAAGGCCTGTGAAAATTCCACCCTTCTGAGCATATGTTATAGTGGAAAGACAGACTGGATTCTAACAGGACAGCTACCAACACTGAGGGCGAAGGAAACAGGTGCTGGGAATTTTGCTTAGAGACTGTGCCAGAGGCGAAGACTACAATGTTTGACAGTTCAGTTTCTTCTGTTACCTCGTTTAACATGGTTCTTTCCTCTCCCTCTGTTTTCCACCTTCCTGCTCCGCACCCTCACTTATCAGCTGACCACGTTGCCTCCCATGGCACAACTATCTACCAGTCTTATGGTCCCTCTGGCCAGTATACCCACGAATTTGATGGAGATGAGCTGTTTTATGTGGACCTGGAGAAGAAGGAGACTGTCTGGCGGCTGCCTGTGTTTAGCGAATTCGCAAGTTTTGACCCACAGGGTGCCCTGAGAAACATAGCTGCGGGGAAACATACCTTGGATATCCTGATTAAACGCTCCAACTTTACCCCTGTTACCAATGGTAGGTGTCCACCACTCTGCCTCTTTTTACTGAATCTATTGTTTCATACCAGGCCTCACTCTCTTGTTCCCTAAGGAGAGATACCCTTCACCACTCTATAAAACTCTCTCCTTTCCAAGGAGTCCCCAGATCTTCTCATAGTAATTACTGAACCCTCATCCTCCCTCTTCTCAAAGATCACATATTTCCATGTAATATAAGGATCCCTGCTCCCAGAACAAATTCCTTGAAGCCCTCAAGGAGGAGTCCCACAGACGTCCCTCCTTAACAAGCATATGCCCACAGAGAACATGGGGATAAAGCAGAGGCAGTGATCAGCATCTCCCAAGCAAAAGGGAAACAACAGCTCTTCCACTGTCAGACTGGGAAATGTTGGTGGGAGGGCTCCCCCAGGATGCAATGCAGAACCTCAGGGCAGAGCTATCCTCATTTCACATCAGTGCTGTTTTCTCACCACAGAGGTTCCTGAGGTGACTGTGTTTTCTAAGTTCCCTGTGTCGCTGCATCAACCCAACACCCTCCTCTGTCTTGTGGACAACATCTATCCTCCTGTGATCAACATCACGTGGTTGAGGAACGGACACTTAGTCAGAGAGGGTGTTTCTGAGATCAGCTTCCTCCCGAAGAATGATCTTTCCTTCCTCAAGATCAGTTATCTCACCTTCCTCCCTTCTGATGATGATGTTTATGACTGCAAAGTGGAGCACTGGGGCCTGGAGAAGCCACTGCTGAAACACTGGGGTATGTACGAGTTCCACCCCTTTGACACTTTCTCTTCTCTATCGAGTACAGAATGTCCTGCCTTTTAGCCCCCAAATCACATGGTCCAGAGCTTGTTTTCCACACTTCAAGTGTTCCTAAAGACATACTTCCCTCTCTTCCCTAAGCCTGGTGCCCTGAGTCTTTGTAGAATGAACACCACACCTCCTGCCCCATCCCAGACACATGCACATGAACCAACACTCTGTATTCTGAGTTTTACAACTTCACTTTTGCAGAGCCTGAAATTCCAACCCCTATGTCGGAGCTGACAGAGACTGTGGTCTGCGCCCTGGGGTTGACTGTGGGCCTCGTAGGCATCATGGTGGGCTCTGTCTTCACCATCCAAGGCCTGCGCTCAGGTGGTCCCTCCAGACACCAAGGGCCCTTGTGAGTTGCACCCTAGAAGGGAAGGTAAGGATTCAGATTTGTCAGCGTTGGAGACAGTATAGGAGGAAAGAAAGTGGGAAGAGGTTTGTGGACTCAAATGTGGTTGAAAAGTTGAGGAGAACTGGGAAAGGGCATGATGATTGCACAGAAGCCCCCTAGGACTCATCAATCTCATGTCTGTCCTGTTGCAGGTGCACTGCGCGTCTACCAGAGCAGAAGAGTGGACATGCTAGATGACCTAGAACTATCTTCATATAGCTTCTCTCCTCTTACACTCCTCCTCTCACCTCTTCTCTGGGACTTTAGATGCTTATCCCTTAAAGCTCACATATACCTCGGAATTCTCCCCCTGACTACCTGGTGATTTTTTTTCTGTTCTCAATAGTTACATACCATGGGATCACTGGCATATTCCACCCAGTTACCTAATCCCTAGTGACCCTGATCCAGTATCATCATGGAAGCAATAAATCCTCCTTTTATTGAAACTTTTCCCGTCTTTCATCTCAAGGCTGACTAGGACCTTGTTCCCTTATGCTTTAGGCCCCTTAATTTCGTTTCTCAGATCATGTTTCATGCCCAGTAACACAGGAGCAACCTGTGTAGACTAATAATATGTTGTTATCTTAGCTGAGATTATTATTTCTCTCTTCCTTCTGTCCCCACTCTTGGCACTGTCACCCACCCCCCTAATTCAGGCATCACTGAAGATAATATATACTCTTCTCCCGTGGTATAGATTTGTTATAGCAGAAATACAAAAACCAAGAAATAAGTCTGTACTCATCTTAATATAGCTTTTAAAAGTTATGACAGAGAAATAGGAGAAAGGAATTTTGAATCTTAAAAGTACCAAAAGCCAAATTTTTGGTACCCAAAGTCAAAATTTGTTCCCAAAACTTTAAATTTGTGAAGAATGAATGAGGATAGTAAAAGCATTCCTCTCTCCTCCCCACCCTTAAGGAGCTAAGGGTTCTCTAGGCAGAGAAAGAAATGAAAGTCAGTTAGGAGAGGATCAGACTACCACATAACGCAGGTATCTGAGAAGGACCAAAGACTTTGTCCTTACTTAGGGTTAGTAACAATGGGAAAGGGGATGGGGGTAGAAACCACAGGCATATTTAGGGTCCCTAGAGCACAGGTGTAGTTTGCCTCACCTCCTACATGAATTCCTGCTAGATAATCACGCACTTTCCTGACATGGCATGTCAGGGACAGTAGAGTGAATATAGCTGCAGAATGTTTCTAGGCAGATAAATCTAAGCCATTTTACTGAATCCCTGTGCATCCTTGTCTGCCCTGAGGCACAGCAGAACATTTCAGTACCCCCAGCCCCTGCTCTTCACCCTCCTAGCTAAGGAAACCATGAGCCTATGAGAGAGAAATCCCAGGAAGGACAACATCATAGAGATAATGTAGCAGCAGCTATGAGTGCTATATTCTCCTCCAGATTCACTGTCTCCAGTGGAAATCTTTGTGGAGGAAATGGATCAACAGATGGATTCTCTGGCTTTCCTGAGTGTGTCCAAAACCTCACTCTTGAGAGTGTGCGTGACTTGACTTGGAGTCATTTTGCCCTTTGAAAATGTTTTAGGCACATTGTCTCAGTCTTTCCATTCTTCAGTTACTAAGTCCATACATTGCATCTCGGGTGGTATTATGGAACAACTATGAAATTTTTGAGACTGTCCCTGTCCATGCCATCTGCATCAGTGAGCTTAAAATGTAATTGAGGAAAAAGACACAATATTAACACAGCATGATATAGCTTGGTTTGGTGCAAAGAAACCTAAATCCAAATCCAGAACTCAGCATTTTAAAGCTAGTAGTTAAAATTTATAACACTGGGGAAAATATCTAACATTTCTGAGCTGTATTTTTCTCATCCATTATGTGGGGTGATGATACTTTCCTTGCAGAGCTATTGACAGCATTTGAATAAGCTTGTTATATAGGAAGTGCTTTATGCATACTATACAAATACATAAGAAAACATTGCTAGTTACATTCACAATTAATTTATTAAAAAGAGTAGATCATATCATAAGAAAGCACTTTTGTTTTCCTGAGACTTTTAATGATTTAGGAGATTCAGACATGGAGCTATGGATAAATTCTTTTCATATGTTAATTGGAGGATTTTGTTTTCCTGAAGAAAAGCTGAGATTGGGTTAGGCTGAGAGAATAAATAGGGTACAGTTGCCAGTGATGTATCATTGTTGAAAGGGTTGCTAAGAGAACTCTTAAGGAAAGAAGTTGTAATATTTGACTTTGGATTTTTTTACTCTCTAATAAAAAATATGTCCCCCCTATGGCTCATAATTTTTAGTCAAGGTATGTTATATGCAAATGGATATTTATGCACGTTTACTTTGGGGAAGAGGTAGGGAAGACTCAAGGAGAAAAAGCTGGTTGTGAGGTAGAAGTAAGAGGATAATTAAAAATGCAGAGTAGGAATTAGTCAATACAGGGAACCTGAACCAGAGGTGATCATAAAAATGTAGGTAACCGAGCACAGATGCTTTTTAGGGTATTGACACTACTCTGATACTATAATGGTAGATACATGTCATTCTACTTTTGTCCAAGCCCATAGAATATATACCAGGAGTGAGCCCTAATGTAAGCTATGAACTTTGGGTGATACTCATGTGTCAATGTAAATTCATCAGCTGTAACAAATGTAGGGGATGTTGATGGTAGCAGAGGATATGTTTGGTGGAGGCAAGGATATGTAGGAAATCTCTGTGCCTTCTGCTTAATTTTGCTCTGAATCTAAAACTGCTCTAAAACAAAGTGTATTTTTAAAAAATTAAAGAAAATGTCAGCAATTATGATCCCAAATGTATAAAATCAAAATTTCAGTATAAAAAAATATAGGTCCCTCACTATGCACAAATGTGCTGAGAAGGCCTTTTGGCAATAGAATTTTTTTTTTTTCCTTTGAATAGGAAATTTTAAGTAAATTTCAATGATTCATAAAGTAAGAATTCAGCAATTTGGAGGGTGTGTGTGTGTCTGTGTGTCTGTGTGTTTGCAATATAGAGTTATACTGAATGGCATTATGACCAGTGGCTCAGAAATATACAAATGCTGACCTACTCAGGCTCCTTCCTCGTCAAGTATTCAGGAAAGCAAATTCAATGTTAGTTGCATTTTGTTAAAGCATCCATTCATAAAGTCTTCACATAATTTTAAATAGCAGGACTAAAATTAATTCTAGAGTATACCCCATTTAAAGTTGTCAAATATTGGTCACATTCTCTGTGCTGTACATTACATCCTTGTATCTTATTTAATTTATACTTGGTAGTTTGTGACTCTTAATTCCCTTCCCTTATCTTGCCTCTCCCCACACCTCTCTCCCCACTGGTAACCACTAGTTTGTTCTCTGTATCTATGAGTCTGTTTCAGTTTTGTTGCATTCTGTTGTTTATTTTTTAATTCAACATATAAGTGAAAGCACACAGTATTTGTCTTTATCTGATTTATTTCACCACACATAATACCCTGCAGGTCCATCCATGTTGTTGTTAAGTGGCAAAATTTCATAATTTTTATGGTTGAGTACCATATCTTCGTTAGCCATTCATCTGTTGATGAACACTTAGGTTGCTCCCATATCTTGGCTATTATAAATAATGTTGCTATGAACATTGGGTGCATATTTTTTGAATTAATTTTCTTTTTTTCTTCAGATATATACCCTAGAGTGGAGTTACTGAATACTTTAAATGAAGTATAATCTATAAAAATATCAAATCACTATGTTGTACACCTGAAACTAATATAGCATTGTAAATCAACTATACTTCCATTTTAAAAAATAAATAAAAATTTAAAAGTAAATAATAAATAAAATAAGTGTTATATAACAAATAATTTAAGGGGCTGGAAATAATATATAATAGAAAACTAAAATTAACTAATTGGAATTTATTTTGCTCTGAATGACTAATGAATGTATAATAAAATTAACTGTAAACTAATAAGCTTACACTATTTAAAAACATGTTCCTTATACTAAAAAATCAGAAATAAGGAAAAAAATTAATTAATATAAACTTTAAAAATTTAACACTAAAAAATAAGAGCAATTATTTCATCAACTAAAAGTAAAAAGTAGGATCACCACATGACATTACTGGAAACAAAGTTGGCTATCAGACAACATGATTTTTTAATTACGTGATTCTTTAAAAAATTATTTGAGTTATTTGAATTAATTCAGATTGTATGCATAAAGTAAGACTTTATTAATATCTAATATAATACTATTTAAAAGTTACATAACTGAAAAATCACATTTCTTCAACAAATAATTTGCAAGGAAAAATAGAGAATAGAGAAACTATATATTTTAAAAAACCGAAGAAACATATCAACCAAATGCTAGGCTTTATTTGGATTCATATTCAAACAAAACAATTGTTAAAAAATTATTGTGGGCTTCCCTGGTTGCGCAGTGGTTGAGAGTCCGCCTGCAGATGCAGGGGACGCGGGTTCGTGCCCCAGTCCGGGAAGATCCCACATGCC
Source organism: Physeter macrocephalus (assembly GCF_002837175.3). Lineage (NCBI taxonomy): Eukaryota > Metazoa > Chordata > Mammalia > Artiodactyla > Physeteridae > Physeter > Physeter macrocephalus. Next base: position 84,231,752 of record NC_041231.1, read on the forward strand.
GCGGAGCGGCTGGGCCCGTGAGCCATGGCCGCTGAGCCTGCGCGTCCGGAGCCTGTGCTCCGCAACGGGAGAGGCCACAACAGTGAGAGTCCCGCGTACCACCAAAAAAGAAAAAAAAAAATTATTGTGAGACAATCAGAAATAATTTTAGGTGTGGTAATGGCATTGCTGTTTTATTTCTAAAAAGTTGTTATATCTTAGATTTTCATAGTAAAATATTTATCAGTGAAATTATATATTGTCTAAGATTATCTTTAAAATAATCCAGTATGCATATAATATTAAATGGGTGGATTTACACAATTGTCCATGAACTGATCATTTTTAAAACTGGACTGTTGATACATGGTACTATTCTCCCTACTACTGTATATAGTTGAAATGTTCCATAACACAAAGTTTTTTTTAGATATTCCAGGAAAGCCAAAAGAAAAAATAAGCAGAGAAGCATTCTGTTTGAAGTTATTTTGGTTTTTAAGGTTTTCCTTATTTTTATTGCAGTTAAGAAACACTGAGTATCCAAATCCTGTTCTACACCATAGAACCTCTCAGAAATGTAACCCTAAAGAGTGTGTATACAACAAAGACTAATAGCAAAAGAAAGCAAAGTAATGCTCACTTTATTATTGGTTGGGCTAAACCACAAACTTTATTAAATATAATTACTAGTTCAATCTATAATGTAAAAACGGTCACTTAGAAGCGATGCTGTGACACATACCATACTACATTCTGAGTGTATTAAAGTAATGTGAAAACAGATACATTTATTGTCTTTGAAGAATTTACATTCCAATAGGAGGAAGCACACATACACGAAATAATTTCACAAACAAACAATTACAAATTCTAAAGAATTTACAGAGGAAAAGAACAAGGTAATGTGAGAGAGTATTGCACAGGAACCAAGTATAATTTGGTGTTTAGAGAAGGCTTGTATAAATGTCTGAGATGAAACAAGATGGTTTACAGCAAGTGAAGGACAAGGTTAAAGAGGGCAGAGCAAATGTTTGAGAAATCTAACAGTATGAAAGAGAGTATGAGGAACTGCCCTGGTGATCCAGTGGTTAAGAATCTGCTTTCTAATGCAGGGGACGTGGGTTCGATCCCTGGTCGGGGAACTAAGATCCCACATGCCGCAGGGCACGCCACAACTACTGAGCCCGTGTGCCACAACTAGAGAAATCTGCACGCTGCAATGAAGAGCCCGCACGCCACAATGAAAGATTCCGCATGCCACAACTAAGACCCGATGCAGCCAAATTAATTAATTAATTACTTTTTAAAAAGAGAGCATGACAGGGCTTCCCTGGTGGCGCAGTGGTTGAGAATCCGCCTGCTGATGCAGGGAACACGGGTTCGTGCCCCGGTCCGGGAAGATCCCACATACTGCGGAGCGGCTGGACCCGTGAGCCATGGCCACTGAGCCTGTGCGTCCGGAGCCTGTGCTCCGCAACGGGAGAGGCCACAACAGTGAGAGGCCCGTGTACCACACAAAAAAACAAAAAAACAAACAAAAAAAAAAACGAAGAAAAAAGAGAGCATGACAATAAAATAAAACAAAAATTATTACAGTTTAGTAGGGAAAATTTATGTAAGAGCAAGCAAGCTATTTAAATTCTTTCTAATTAGAATCCTTAGTGAAAAGATACTGCCTCTATAAAAGTAATAATGAGGGGCTAAAAAATTGGAAAATGTAATAGAAAGATTTAAAAAATAATAGAATATAAAAATTATAATAGAATTATTATTATGTAATAGGAAAATTAAATCAAGAAAACCTCCTTGAAAATTTCTCCCTGAAAAAGAAGACAAAGAAATGTAATATATGGTAGAAAAGATAAGACACAGAGAATAGACCTGGCAACATCAAGTAACAGAGCTAGAGAGGGAAACAGAAAAATGAAGGGGGAAATTTATGAAAACAAGTAAAGGAAAATTTTCCAGATATAAAAGACCTAATTCTTTACATGGAATGGGGACTTTCAGATATTTAGCAAAATTAATGAAAAAAAAACTCATTCTTAGATACATTAAAAATTTTTTAAATCATTTTTAAAATTTCAGGATCTCAAGTGTTAAAAGAAGATCATAAAATATCCCAATGAGGGAAACAAAACAAACTTACAACAGACACTGTTAAACCGTCAGATACTTATATCATAAAGATAATGAGAAAGGCCTGGAAGTTCTAAAGGAAAATTATTTTCTATTAATAAATGTATACCTTTTCAAAATCACAATTAGGCATGAAGAAAGGATAAAATACTGTTAGACATAAAAGTATATAAAATGTACCTAGCACACATAGCTTTATTGGAAGTTGATTAAGAATATGACTTAGTTAAGTGAGGTTGTTAATCAGGAAATAGGAACGTACTTGGGGAGTGACATCAGCAAATGGTCGAACAAGATGTCTCTCGTTCACATCCCCCTTTTAGCAACAATTTGGTATCCATTCCTGGATAAAGATACCTTTGTGGGAGCTATGGGATCCAACACCATATGCTAAGGAATCCAGGAGGACTCTTGCCCACCATGCATCAGATAACAAGCATACAGACCTCAGTCATGGCTAGGGCCCCTGCAATGGCCCATGAACCGGCTCAGCCCCTCTTATCTGGGAGCCCCTGGAGAACAGTCTTAGACAATTACTCATAGGTGAGAGAGCCTTTGTGGAAGTCCAGGTTTCCAGTGGAGAACTTCCAGCACACCACTGGAGCAAAGAAATACAAGTTGGACACACTGGAGAGGGTAGGAGGAACAGCATCACTCCTCCCCAAGGCAGCACAGCTTGGTGCCAAGAGAGACCTTCTCAAGTCACGAATTATCCTGTAAGGGAAAGTGAGAGCATGTGAGTGAGCACCTGTCTTCCTCAGCTGTGCGGGAAACTGCCAAAGAGGCCCATTTCTCTCTCACCCCATCCAGAGTAGTGAGTCATAACTTACATTACTGGGGGTGGGTAGAGGCCAGCAAACTGGCAGATAGAACTCTTGGAAGATGTGAAAGAGGCGCAGATCCCTCAAGAAGTCCACCAACAAGCCACTGGGGATGCCTCACCATTGAATCCCATCAACTTGCCCACAGGCACTCCCAACACTCCATGCACCTCACCCCCACACACCCCACACTGTGGCCAGCTCCCTGTGTGCACTCCTGACAGCAGCAAGCGTGAGCTTTGGCAGACAAACAATGAGTAGCACAGAAAGCCAGCCCAAATCTGTAGGCCAGGGAGAGAACATGAACCTGAGCTTCAGCTCCATTCTTGGGAAAACAAAAGGGAAGCTGTCAGCAGCCAACCTGGTACATTGCAGAATCAAGAGAAGGCATACAAGTTTAAGCATTCTGCCACGAGAGAGCAAGAAGTGTGGTACAGGCATATCCATAAAAGGTCTGAGAGAGTCTCAGAATCCCTAGCAAGACTGACAGAAAGTGTTTCTCTCCCGAAGTCAGTTAGTAAAGACTGGAGAAGGTGATTGCTACTTCAAATGCAAAGACAGAAATGAAAGACTTCAAGAAACATGAAAAATCAAGGAAACATGACACACCAAAGAATCAAAATAATCTTCCAGTAACTGACACCAGGATGTGGAGATCTATAATTTACCCAAAAATAGCTCTTTTAAGGAAGCTCAGTGAGCTACAAGAAAACACAGAAAGACAACTCAATGAAATCAGGGAAACAATACATGAACAAAATTAGAAGTTTAATAGAGAAATAGAAATCATTTAAAAAAAATAGAAGTTCTGGCTATGAAAAGTACAACAAAAAATGCTCTTTCTGCTTGATGGAAAGAAGAGGAAGATTCTTTCCTCTTCTTTCCAACAAGTAGAGGAAAGAATCTGTGAATTAGAAGACAGAAACTTTGAAATTATCCACTCAGAACAAAACAAGGAAAAAAGAATGAAAAAGAGTGAATAAAGCTCCTTTATGGTAAGCTCCTTGACATTGGCCTTTGTGATGACTTTTTGACACCAAAAGTAAAGGCAACAAAAGCAAAAATAAACTAGTCAGACTACATCAAACTTAAAAGCTTCTGCACAGCAAAGGAAACTATCAACCAAACGAAAAGAAAATCTACTGAATGGGAAAAAAATTTGCAAATTATATATCTGCTAAGGAGTTAAAATCCAAAATATATAAAAATATCATACAATTCAAAAGCAAAAAAAAGTCTGATTAAATAATGGGCAGAGAATCTGATAGACATTTTTCCAAAGAAGACATACAGACGGCCAACAGGTACATGAAAAGATGCTCAACATCACTAATCAACAGGGAAATGCAAATCAAAGCCACAATAAGGTATCACCACAAAAATAAATAAATGAATAAATAAATACATTTTTAAGATTAAATAAATATCTTTTAAAAAAAAGATATCACCCCACACATGTTAGAATGGCTATCATCAGAAAGACAAGAAATAACAAGTGCTGGCAAGGATGTAGAGAAAAATGAATCCTTGTATACTGTTGGTGGTAACGTAAATTGGTTTAGCACTATTGAAAGCAGCATGGAGGTTCCTCAAAACATTAAAAATAAAACTGCCATATGATCCCGAAATTTCTCTTCTGGGTATTTATCCAAAGGAAACAAAAACACTAACTTGAAAAAGATCTATGCACCCCATGTTCATTGAAGCATTAATTACAATAGCCATGATATGAAAGGGCCTAAGTGGCCATTGGTGAATGCATGGATAAAGAAACTGTGGTGTGTATATATACATAATGGAATATTATTCAGCCATAAAAAGAATGAAATCTTGCCATTTGCAACAGCATGGATGGACCTTGAGGGCATTATGCTAAGTGAAATAAGTCAGACAGAGAAAGACACATACCATAAAATCTCACTTAACTTATGTGGAATCTTTAATAAAAAAGAACTCATAGATAAAGAGAATGAATTGGTGGTTGCCAGAGGTGGGCAAAAGTCATGAAGGTGGTGAAAAGGCACAAACTTCCTGTTATAACATACGTAAGTCCTGGGGATGTGATGTACAGCGTGCTGAATCTAGTTAATAATACTGTGTTGTATATTTGCAAGTTGCTAAAAGAGTAGATTTTTTTTTAAAATTTGACTATGCTTTAATTGTTTAGACCCAAGATAACCCACAAACCTCTCTGTGACACAAAAGAGTATCATGGTTATTCCCCATTTCATTCAAAATATTGTAAAGATTCTACCATTTGTAATTCTGTTATTTAAAATAATTAAAATAATATAGTCCACAAGTTTCTTTAAGAGGGCACAGTAAACTACAATACATGGAAACATGCTAATGTGAGTGAACAAATGAAGATAGAGCTGCAGCTTTCAGTGATGGAGTACTCCTACTCTACCTACAGTATTCTATGTGACTTCTCAGTTGTGACATGAGACTGTCTGGTTCACTAGACCTCAAATATTAGTAAGCTTACTTCCTTTTTTTAACTTTTAGATAAAACGTAAATATGAAGAAGATGTCCTTTTCGTTCTTCCCACCACTGTGGAATCCACTGATCTGCTCCAGTGGTTTCCCAGCAGAGATTCTCTGGATTCTACCCAGAGTTGCTGAATCAGACTCCTGGGTACAGCCTGCTTCTCAACCAGCTCCCAGCCTGTGTGTTGGTCTGACAGCTAGATAACTATCTAACCTCCCCACAAGGGAGGCTTCCTTCCCGTAACCCTGACAGGTGGTCATTGAAAGAGTAGATCTAAAAAGTTCTCATCACAAGAAAAAAATTGTAACAATCTATAGTGATGATGTTAACGAGACTTACTGTAGCGATCATTTTGCAATATATACAAACACTGAACCATCATGCTGTACAGCCAAAACTGATATAATGTTGTATATCAATTATACCTCAATAAAAAATATATGATTAGCATGGGGACTTCCCTGGTGGTCCAGTGGTTAAGACGCCGTGCTCCCAATGCAGGGGGCTCGGGTTCAATCCCTGGTCAGGGAACTAGATCCCGCACGCCGCAACTAAAGATCCCGCGTGCAGCAATGAAGATCCCATGTGCCACAACTAAGACCCGGCGTGAGTCTTAATAAATATTTTTTAAAATATACGATTAGCATAAACTTAATAAAAAAGAAGGCTCAGGGTATAGTTAACTCATATTCATGTTTAATTATGATATACCCTGTAGCCAGGTAATGGTTTCAATGTGCTTCTCTTGAGCAGTCTGCAGAGGGAGAATGCAAACAGAAAAATCCCTTGGGGTCTGAGTAGACGCTCAGTAGACGCTGTTGGCAGTACATGGGCAGAGGCTCCGGGGTCACTGCAGGAAGCAGCATCACAGTCAAATCCTTGGGGCAGGGCAAGGGGTAACCTGGTGACTGTGTCAGAGTTAATGGAGGAACCTGATCTCAGAGGAACAGGCTGACAGGCAACTGGGAATTCTGGGCAAGAACAGGCAGCTATTACAGACGAGCAAAAACCAATCCCCGTCAAAGCATCCTCAGGAGTCAGTGCACGAGCCCTGGAGAAGAGAGAGAGTGATCAGCACATGGCACCCTGAGGGACGTGCCCCCTCACCTCTTCTCGGCCTGCAGCATCCGACAGAGAAAGCTGAGGTCCGGGGCATATCACCATCACCTCCCCTAACATCTGTGTAGAGGTGAATCAGCTAAAGAGGACACAACGCTTCAGCCTGACGCAAATGTGTAGAAGGCCGGGGAGCAGCTGTTATCCTTCTGGGGGACACGAAGACGTCAAACTTTTAATAAATTAGATAATAACTCACCTTCTTTCCACCACTCATAGCCTCTTTCAGTCACTATAAATGCCCACAGGCAGTAGCCACCAACATGTGGCACAAAGTGGGTATCATCCTGGTGTCTAGCACTAACACCACAGTTCTGGCTCCAAGTTTCACAGAAAGATGCCACCAAAGTTATGGCCTGATTCTGGAGAACAACTTCAGGAGCTTCCTACAGAAACTGGGTGAACTTCTCCCCTAACTCTTGATCCCATAGCAGAAAATAGGCCATGGACAAGACCACTGTGCCCAGGTATACTCACCTCACACCCTTCCCTCTTTTAACTGTCCCCACAACCCCCAGTGAAACACAGCAAAAACAGTGGAGGCCCAGGAGTTCCCACAAAAGGTCTCGTGACACAAACAGCAAGTGTCTCACCCACCCCAAAGGGAAATGAGATAAGCAACTTAATTTGAAATATATTTCTTCCCTACCCATCCTCTCTACCCACAAGGCCTTAACTGCCCTAAAATAAAATCTCCCCAAATGAATGGAACTGTCACTAGAAGGAAGCCTTAGAATAAATCCTACCTGTCACCTCTGCGAAAGGCCTACTTTTCAACCGGTAAAATCAGACTCCAATGTCTCCCTAGGTCATTCCATTTCCGCCCACCACCAGCCTAGTCTCCTTCCTTTCAGGGTCAGGAGGAAAGAGCTACATCTAGAGGCACAGGCCTCCCTGAACAGAGGGTCTCAGTCACAGCCCATCTTCCCCCTTTCCCCAGAGTTCCTTACCCTTCTGGCTCCTGTGACGGATGATGAGGCCCAGCCCGAGGAAGATCAGCCCCAGCACAAAGCCCCCAACACCACTCAGCATCTTGCTCTGGGCAGATCCAGACTGTGCCCCTAGGGATCAGAGCCTGAGTGTCAGGGTTTGTCCTCACACCAAAGGGGGGTGTCCCTTTGAGAAGCCTGAAGTCTAGTCTGAGATACAGGAGGTGGAGGTGCCAGGGGAACCTAGTTCTCCATTCTGACTACCCCTAGGGGAGGGACCCGCCAACAGATCCTTGGACAGAGTGGACGGGTGGGAGAAGGGGAAAGTGGATCCCTGCTCCTCAGGGACACATCCATAACCTTATGCCCTAAGACTCTGGTCACCAGTCAGTCCTTCAGAGCTACCAGGGCTGGGCTCTGGGGCCCTGGTGTGTAGAGTGAGTTCCCTGTATCTGGAAAGACAATGAGATCAGGATTCTTCTGATGCCCTTACTATGAGGCAAGAGGCACTCTTGTGTCCTGTAATTTCCAGCTCAGTAGGGATTCTGGGGACAAGGGATGAGATGGGATGGACCAGGGAAGCTCTATCTGCCCCTGTCCTGTGGGGCCCACGGTGAAAGGAAACCAAGTGCCCCTTACGCCACTCCACCGTGATGGGGCTCTGGAGGCTGGGGTGCTCCACACGGCAGGTGTAGATATCTCCTTGCTGGGGAGTCATTTCCAGCATCACAAGCATCTGGAAGGTCCAGTCCCCATTTCTAATAAGAGGGGTGGACACAATGCCAGCTGTCTCCTCCTGGTCATTCCGGAACCACCGAACTTTGATCTGGCCTGGATAGAAATCTGCCACCGAGCAGACCAGCAGGTTGTGGTGGTTTAGAGCCTCTGTCTTAGATGGGGAGATGGTCACTGTAGGTTCCACTGAGGGAGTAACAGACAGGAAAAGACACAGTGAGATGTGAGACCACACAGCAAGTCTCCCCACTGGGAAGAGTCCTTCCCTGGTACCAGGGTGGAAAGATCCTTGGATTCCAAATCTTGGATTTGGATCTAACCTGGACCACTTTATTAGCTTGAATAAAAACATTAGTCAGTTGACTTTTCAGAGCCTCAAGAGACAGTTTTAATCATTCTATGGGAGTTACTCTGTTGACACTAATTGATAAAAATGAAGCACTTTAAAATTATAAATTGCTATATTATACTGGCCACTATTTCTAACATTTTTTAAATAAAATAATAAACCTGGACTTGTTCCCCCTTGCTCTCCCACCTAGAAGTGACCATCAGGATCAGCTCTAGTGACTTGTGCTAGGTCAGTGACACTGTTTTCTGTTAGTCTCCGTGCTCCCCACAGTAGAGAAAATCCAGCAACTTTGACTCCCACCTGCTGGCCATGAGATGATCAACAGTAGTCATGGCCCCATGGACTGAGAATTAAGAAAGTACAGACATTTCTGTGTCCAGTAAAATGGGACAACAGTGACCATCACATCCTTCCTACAAAGCAGTGCTTCTCAAACAGGCTACATCTATAATCCTCAGCCCTGTAATACAGAATTCGAGAGCGAGAGCACTTCTTACCGGTCAACAAAGCATCTCTCTCAGTTTTTAGCCTCATCTTAGCTCAAATGCCATTCTGTGGTGAACTCCCCACAAAAATTTATATAATTAAATACCTACACTTCCATCTCTAGTTCATTTATGCCACATATACTTTATTTGATTCATTCATTCATTCATTCATTCAACAAATAAAAATTTGACAAGCACTGGGGACCCAAAGATAAACAACAACCTGTGGCCCCTGCCTTTACAGAACTTGCAATGTAGTTACAAAGACAAAACAAAACATAAAAACAAAAAAAGAGGGCTTCCCTGGTGGCGCAGAGGTTGCGCGTCCGCCTGCCGATGCAGGGGAACCGGGTTCGCGCCCCGGTCCGGGAGGGTCCCACATGCCGCGGAGCGGCTGGGCCCGTGAGCCATGGCCGCTGAGCCTGCGCGTCCGGAGCCTGTGCTCCGCAACGGGAGAGGCCACAGCAGAGGGAGGCCCGCATACCACACACAAAAAAAAAAAACAAAAAAGAACCACAAGTGTTATGTCAAAAGTTTGTAATTTTTGAAGGAAAAGAAAGGAAACCTTGAAAACAAGTAACACTGATAAAACATCATGTTTGCCCATGCCTTGATTCCTTTATCTTCTCAGATTGCTACTCATGGTCAAATATGACACACCTCCCAACCTGTTTTACACATATTATCCTTTATCTCTGCAGCCATTTTATTGCATCTCCCTCATTCCTTTAGCGCAAAACTATAGTAAATATTTCATGTAGTGTTTTATCTATTTGATAATACATTATGTACTCTCATTTACTTTTTTCCCCTAATTTTCTTTTAACATTCAAGTGAGCTGCCAACCCTACTCCATCCCTTTGCTATTAAGAATAACTGCCTTGTTCTGAAATCAGACATAATTATCATGTATGTTCTCTATAGAAAATATTCTGAGAGTCTTGCAGAAGTTGGCCCGGGTTAGTGAGCATGTCACATGAACATACAATATAACTGAGACTTGCTGAGGTCGGCAGGCAGTCTTGTCACCCCAGTAACATGGTACTCGTGAGCCATCATCTGGAAAGAATCATGTTTTCAGTTTGGACTTTAACTCTTGATCAGGTTCTTCTTCCTGGGCTCTGACTAAAGTCATGGTCAGATAGGTGGACTTATAAAATCTGTTCGTCTTAAGCAGATTGGGAGTAAAAAATGGAGGTCACAAGTTCAAGAGAGAAATGTTAGAATAATTTTTATGAAAAAGAACTGAAATAGCAAAAATATAAGTATGTACTTGGTGGCATCAGGATGAAGGAGAAGGCAAGATAGGGTGAAGTAAGCTAAAAGTTATGTGAACATACACAGGTAACACCAGGGTCAGACTAGGGATTAATCAGTGAGTTTTCAATCCCTTGAATGTATCATTTTGTCCCACTAACATTGAAAATAGGCAGGAACAGACTCATTGCTGCTTCTGGTCATAACTGGCTTAAACGAGGCTTTGCTTCCATTAGACTCTATATACATGTAGTAAAGAACATGATGACTATTGTGTATTTGGGGGAGGCTTCAAGACAGTGAATAACTGTGTGTAATTACTTAAACTGTTTATTATGTACCAATATTAGCATATATAAAGTGGTGATGCTGATTGTAAACACCAAGGAAATTAAGTGGCATAATATAGGTAGTGTTTGGTAAGACAATTGTCTAGCAATAGGTGCTCATGAAACTGGTATAATTAACTTTCAGAATGTCTACCCCTGCAGTGGATGTTGGGGGAGCTGGCAGGGAGAGAGAAGATAGGTAGGCCAACGGAACCTGAAACAATGTTTATTCAGGAATTAAATGGCATCAACTTATTTACGCCAAAATTTCAGCTCTGTTATCAGCCATTTGTTGAGCTTTTCTAACAAATTAAAACTTTGCCTTATAACACCACTCAAGTACTGTTTCTATTTTTACTAAACACTTTTTTCCCTCAGGCTTTGCATTCACGAATTCTAAATTGTTAAGATCCAAGTCAATAAGAGTTTACTTTAAAGCATTAAGCAAAATCGTAAAGAATAATTAATACGGTCAGTTTTTAAGACCCTATTTACCTTTATGCTTTCTCTTGAGCCTAAGTGGCTGGGCAACGGAGAACATTTATTCATTAACTTAAGCAAGGTTTATGGAGCTCATACTACCTGCCAATGTGTCAGGTACTAGGCACACAGGTATAATTAAGATAGTCCCTTGCCAGAAAGAGGGCCGGGACAAGTGATACAGTGACATCCATTTAAGAAACCAGGATTAAGATGAATAATGATTTGAAACCAAAAAGTGAAAATGTATTCTTTCATGGCTGTAATACATCACCACGTGTGTAAGGTGCCCTGAGAGCAGCCGTGGAGCAGCCCTAACTCCACCAGGCTGAGCTCTTGAGCTTCGGGAAGCAAACAAGCCAAAGGCACGAGGCGGGAACGTGCAGAATTAGTGGAAAGAACTGCACAAGACGGGGCTCTCGAGAGCTGGGGCCATACTGAGCAGTCCGGACCCGCCTCTGCGGGGAATGTTCCAGGGCTACCAACCTCCGTCTCCCTGCTGTGCCCTCGGTCCCCGGCCCTCCGCGCGGGACGCCGGGCCTCGCTGTCCCCTCCGCGGGCCTGGGGATCCCACCCCCGGGGTCCCGCCCCCTCACCCCCGCGCGGAGTCTCGGCAGGTGGGGGTGGGCCCCGCGGAGGGCGGCGTGCGCTCACCTCGCCGCTGCACCGTGAAGCTCTCCACAACCCCGTAGTTGTGTATGCACACCGTGTCCAGCTCGGCCCGTGTCCGCTCCAGGATGTCCTTCTGGCTGTTCCAGTACTCGGCGTCCGGCCGGCCCAGCTCGGTCACCGCCCGGTACTCGCCCACGTCGCTGTCGAAGCGCACGTGCTCCTCCCGGTTATAGATGTATCTGGTCACGTACCGCACCCGCTCCGTGCCGTTGGTGAAGTAACACACGCCCATATGCTGGACCACGAAATCCTCTGCGGGAGACACCGCCGCTCAGCCAGGCGGCAGCCGCTCGGCAGGCGGGGCGATGTCGGCCCGTGGCCAGCTGGGTCGGCAAAACCTGAAACCCGCCGCTCAACCCCGGGTTCCCGGCCCAGCCCAGCCCCGCGCCTCCTGCTGCGAACCCGGATCCTCCAGGCGGCTCTTCCAAGGCCTCCCGCCCCGTCTGAGGGCTTCCAGAATGACCTTCGTGCCAGGAGGCCTGTCTCTGAGCGGAGCCCTGGGACCTGTGATCCCTGCCTGAGCCTGAGAACCGAGTAAACAGGGCTGCCGTCTTGGTTTTACATCCATCTCTGTACTTAGAGGGATCAGGACGTTCTCACATGAAATGTCATTTTCCCTCGAAATCCTGGGAACCTCAGAGGCAAGCAAGTGTCTACATAAGCACAAGACTTCAAGGGGATAACAAAGGAGGTGTAGAATGGAGCTTGTCCTCGTCCTGACAGGCACATTCTCTTGGTCCCTGGCAAAGTGCCTTCCTTCCCATGTGCGGGTTTCCTCTGCGTTTCTGCCACCCCGACCCGACTCCTGTGTGGTTAGAAGGGACTGACACCGCCCCGATCCTAAAAAGAATGGTTTATTCACGGAAAGAGCACAGACTTTCAAACTAGATAAACTGGATTCCAATTAAACTGAGACAGTTACCAGCTTGGCTGGGTTACTTAACAGAGTATCTGTATCTTAAGTATAATTGCGTAAAAAGTCCTTATATCTACACATAGGGGTGTTAGGAAGATTGAGAGAGAATTTATATGAAGATACTAATCCTGTGTCTGAAATGAATGCTTTCTCAATATACATATTTCTCTCCTTACGTTCTCCTTTCTCCTAAATCCCGTCCATCCTCAACTCAAGTCTCTGAATACCACTCAAGTCACTATCTGACCGTAAATCAGTGAAACTTGAGGTTAAGATTCTGTCGGCCACCCAGTCAGCTCCACTCAAATACCAGGAGTTTGCTTCCAGGAACCCTCCACTCAGTCAGGAATGTAGAGTCCTTTTCCTCAAATTCTGAGACTACAGAGACCACTGCTGCCCTACATGTCCCCAACCCAGGATCCCATAGTATTAAGTCCAGACAAGGTCTTGGGGGACCGTGAAATGACAAGTCCTGCTGTGTCTTCTTTGGAGAGATTCTTTAGAACAAAATACCCATGCTCACTTTGTCCCAGCACTTGTAGTGGATACACACTTTGTCTCCTCCTCCCTGTTATAATATCCCCAGGCTTAAGCCTGTGGGAGGGGGACTGTACTCCCCTTGTCATTAGAAGGTGGAAATGAGAATGTAACATAGCTCTCATCCCCGAAGAGAGGAAATATTCTGAGATCACACCCCAGGCCAAGTGTCCCTCAGAGCCTGGTCCCCAGAGTGGCGGCTCTGGGGAGCAGCTGCCCTGCACTTACGTGGAGAGTCTCTGCCCTTAGCCCCTGGCGTGCTCAGCACCGTCAGCATCACCATCACAGCTGTTGTCCAAAGGCCGCTGGGGATCTGCAGAGCCACCGTCCCAGACATAATTGAGGACAAAGGAAGAAGTAATGGTAGTGAACACAGCTCACACCCGGTGGATCTGGTGTGCCTACTTTAGAGAATAAAAGCCTATGAAAGCTTCCATGTATGGCAGGATTGGAAAGTCCCAAGGAAAGGAACCAATCAGCACTGGAGCTGAAGTACCTCATGTATCTCTGGGCAGACATTTTTTTTTGAAGGCTCTTAATCTAATGCCTGGCACTCTGTCTTCATCAAATTACACTGGATGAACATTTCGGGTGAAGAGTTCTTTCAGTTTTGAATGATCTGAAGATTAAATGCCTTCGGAGTTTAAAGAACGAAAAGAAAAAAAATGATTCAAGAGTAGACATCTCTGTGATATTTATTTAAAACCTATTGTTCTTGGGATTTTGGGTAAGGGAAAATAAGTGGGGATCATATTTCAGGGAGAGAAAATCATTGTCGCAAACAAGTTCACTTTTATTATCTTAGACACTCTGAGGAGCCTTAAGTTGTGGTGAGAAGAGCAGAGTTCTTGAAGGAAATGGTTTTGAGCTGCACTGATGCAGCAAGTGCCTGCTTGCCACCCCAGGTATCTTGCTATGCCTGGCATTGTTGTTGTCCGTTGCTGTCACCAATAAGGGCATGGAAGAACAAAAAAAAAAAAAAAAAAAAGTTTTTTTGTGGTTGTTTTAAATTTATTTATTTATGTTTTGGCCGGGTTGGGTCTTCGTTGCTGCACACAGGCTTTCTCTAGTTGCTGCGAGTGGGGACTTCTCTTTGTTGCAGTGCGCAGGCTTCTCGTTGCGGTGGCTTCTCTTGTTGCGGAGCACGGGCTCTAGGCACGCGGGCTTCAGTAGTTGTGGCTCGCAGCCTCTAGAGCGCAGGCTCAGTAGTTGTGGCTCACGGGCTCTAGAGTGCAGGCTCAGCAGTTGTGGTGCACGAGCTTAGTTGTTCTGCAGCATGTGGGATCTTCCCGGACCAGGGCTCGAACCCGTGTCCTCTGTATTGGCAGGTGGATTCTTAACCACTGCACTACCAGGGACGTTGTCTACCACTGATGTGCTTTATGAGAGTCACCAAAGTACTGAACCTTTTTGCCTCAGACTTCTCTTTGTAAAATGTGAGTCATGCTTCGTGCATTTTATATCTAGGCCTTCATATATACAAAGTTAAGAGTAATATGACTTGCTTAATATCGCAAAATGTTCCTCAGCTGCCAGGTGTAACTGTTGGCAGTATCAGCTTTATACGTGGAGCAAGAAAACAAACCAAATTTGACAACCAGTCCTGCTGGCAAGTGATTTTTTCATTACACAAGAATCTATTGCATTTATGCTCTTTGAATGAAAGTATTTGAAAAATTAAGTTGGCTTTTCTCTTAAAACCTCTTCAGCTGCTCAAATGCTCCCTGAACCATCTGATGTCAGCAAAAACACAATCCACAAACATTAACAGCATTCAGACACAGTTACCTTTATTTCTGAGGACAGAGAGCAAAAGATGTGGAGAAGCATTTCCTGCAGCTTGAATAGTGTTAATGAGGGAGCAGATACTTATAGTTACAGATTGTACTACAGTACAATACTATTGTATTGTACAGATTGTGCCAGCCCCAAGCATCAAATCCCCAATGGCAGAAGTATCAATGTGTTTTTTTAAAAATAAATGTATTATTTATCAGGCTCCTCTTGCCCATGACTAGGAGCAGTATTAAATGGTTATAGAGCAATTAGAACAGTGCCTGGAAAACATTAATAAACAAGACAATAAGTGTTTCTCTCTCTACTCTCTCTCTTCCTTAATTTTAGGTTCTTCTTTCAAAATAGAGGAAAGGATCTACAAGCAGGACATAAAGAGTTTACCAGGTAAAAAGAAATAGGGAAGAGGCAACGACAAGAAGTTTCCATTAGTGGCACATGAAGACATGAGTTAGTTCAATATTCTGAACTATGTGCACAGTCCCAGAGCACCTGAGACTGGGAAATCTGTCACTGGGCTTCCAGCAGCAGTGGTGCACTCAGGATCAGGGTAATTTCAGAGCAAGGAGAGCTTCCATGGTGGAATGAAAACATAAAGGAGGAACATCAAACTCAGACCGATAATAGGGTTGGGAGGCAACAAAGAACAGTCAGAGAGGAATTTTGAAGGTGCCTCAGGTCCCTCAGACCTTACCGCAGGGTCCCTTGGAATAAACAGAGGCTTCTGGCCCATGTCCTCCCTCCCGTCCTAAGGGAGAAATTCCCTCCGTTCTGCTCTGGGGCTGTGCAGTGGATGCTGCCTCAGACCTGGGGATTGCCTGGTCTTACAGGCCTCTTCACACAGACTTTTCAACTAGCAGCAGCAAGAGTGTCAGCTTAAAATCCTTTTTCTGATTGGCTAAAACCTCATCTGCAAGGCTCTGGTTTGAGCTTCTGCCTGCTGTTTCTCCCAAGCCAGGCAGCATTCTCCACATTTTCTAGAGTTCCCTGTACTGTCCCTATCCCTGCTGTGCTACTCAGGGCAGTCACTGCTGGTCTGTCCTGAGAGAAGGCGACACGCACAGACCTTCTGATTCCAGGTGTCTACCTGAACCACCCTGTGGAGGCAGAGCACCTAGGATGAGGCCATTGTGTACCCCATGAGGGGAGACAGTGGCATCAAGAAACAGTCGTTGATATGGGTCAGGGTTCCTGTAGGAAGACTCTCGTGGTTCGTCCTCTGTTCCCTCAGGATGAGAGATAAAAGCTGTGGACTGTTTCCTTGTGGAAATTCAGGGAGAAATCATCTTCCCTGGTCAACATCCCTCGGGATCTGTACTTGGTCAGTTAACTGTGAAGGTACTGATCATCTTGTCACCAGAAGGGCCATCCAGGACCCTATTCTACATTCAGTTCAGGAAACAAAATACATTGTACATTCTGAAAAGTTCCATCACCTTCTTAATGCCAGTAGTAATATAATTAGTAATACTTCCCCCAGAATATTATTCCCTTCAATAAAAATCTGTCACACCACTATCCCTAAGTTTTTCCAAATCTTTGTGAAGCTACTCACACACGTCCCCTATATGAACACTTAAGTAACCAGTTATATGAATTTTCCATGACATACATAAAGTAGGTCCTTTCTCTTTGCAGTTATCTCTTTAAAATCACATTTTACAGAATCTGAAGAAAGAGTCAGATTAGTAACAGAGTGACCATGTATAAGCCATTTCAGTTCTGAAAGCCTTAGTTCTGCCTCATCTGCAGAAAGAATACACATATCACAGGACCACTTCATGAACACAGATATAATTTGCAAAAGTCCACTGCAATCTATGGTGAGTTACATACACACTAGTTTTTAATATAATAGTAGTGAGTTCACCTTTCTTGACGTCATTAACAAAGAAAAGTTTTTAATATAATAGTAGTGAGTTCATCTTTCTTGATGTCATTAAAGAAAAGTCTTATTGTTATTTGCCATTTCTACTCAGATGATAGAATCATCATGGTTTCAAATCCTCATTATGGAGAAAAAGAGAGGGGAAAGCACGTTAGGTATAATTGATCATGAATCCACTGCATTTTCCCTCTCCAAAGCTCATGACTACCCTTGCACAGAACTGCCATTTTAACTATAATTTCAGATCTCAGAAACTGGTCCTCTTCGCAGTGGGCTCACAAATGTGGAAGCTTGAGTGCAAAACAGAGTTTAATACAAATTGATGAAAGAAGAAGACCGTGAATGCAGCTTTGTGAGCTTCATAGACTGCTATGGCAGAGAGTCCAGGGTCATATTTCACACATCTTGATTTGATTTAGAGGAAGAGGGACTGGCCACTCCTCGTTTTAGCTTCTGCCAAATATCTAAAAGACCCGTCCTATGCCACATGCCCGAGTGCCCTGCTTTCCTCACCCTCATTATCAGGGGTCCCCCTGTGTCTGCGCTCTGACACATCTATATGATTTGGTTTCCAGGAGTTTTGTCCCCCTTCCCCAAAACCCAGCACACCCTAGATGGTGGTTACTGTCAAGTTACCAATATTTTTATACAGCTCCAGAGTTAAGGTCCTGGGTTCCAAAGATGAAAATACATGGATCCTGCCTTCTAGGAGTCCACACATTGGAGGAGAGACATATATGGGGGAAAATAAAAGAGACAAAAGTTTGCAACAGCTACTAAGGGGAATGTCAACTACTATTGACTAAAGACAAGACAGGGCAGTGTTCAAGGTTCAGGGTACATTTAAAACTCTAAATTGATAATGACGCCCATTTGTTCAGTTATTTTCTTTTCTCTTGGAAAAGGGTTGGCAACACAGGACTAGGAGACGATGATTATTTGTGGATTAATTCATAAATAATAATTTTTCAAGATGGTGAGGGTGGGGAGTTAATGGCGTAGAAGTCATGACAGGATTGAAAGAAAGGTTTTTCAGGTGCACTTCTCAGACGAAGGGATGGCTCAACAGATAAAGGGCTATGATGATTCCAGGCAAAGAGACATACCTGAGTGCAGACCCAGAGGTTTGGCAAGACGGGGTGTGGGGAGACAGGGATCATTCACAGCTTGTGGTTTGGTATGATTAGAGGGTGGGATTCAAGTATCCTAGTCTTTGTGAGATTTGATGATAGTACCGTTGGAAGCCACCTGCATTTTCTTCAGCTTAATGAGAAAGAATAGAGGGAATTTAAGCAGTAGAGTGCCATGACATGCTTTTCCGTTCATAAAACCACCTTGGAAGCAGTGTGAAGGAGACTTTTTTTTTTTCTTTTTTTTTTTTTAATAAATTTAATTTAATTTATTTATTTTATTTATTTTTTTTATTTTTGGCTGTCTTGGGTCTTTGTTGCTGCGCGCGGGCTTTCTCTAGTTGTGGTGAGCGGGGGCTACTCTTCGTTGTGGTGCGCAGGCTTCTCATTGCAGTGGCTTCTCTTATTGTGGAGCACAGGTTCTAGGCGCACAGGCTTCAGTAGTTGTGGCACGTGGGCTCAGTAGTTGTGGCTCGTGGGCTCTAGAGCGCAGGCTCAGCAGTTGTGGCACATGGGCTTAGTTGCTCCGCGGCATGTGGGATCCTCCCGGACCAGGGCCCGAACCCGCGTCCCCTGCATTGGCAGGCGGACTCGTAACCACTGCGCCACCAGGGAAGGCCCAGGGAGACTTTTCAAAGGGACTGTAGATTACTTTCTGTGATCCAAAAAGGATCAAGGTTAATTTGATGAACCCAACCCAACAAAAGCCAGTTTAGAGAGGAACCAATGTACCAATGACCAGTTTGCTCAATTTACCAACATTAATGTACCCTAAACTCATTTCTTTTTTTTTTCTATTCCTAAGGTTTGTGTAAATTCATATTTGATGGTTTGGAAGTGTATTAGAGGTCTGAGAATCACAGACTTCCAAGTGTCTGGGGCCCTCCTGCTCTCCCGTGGGCCCTGTTCACCTGCTTCCTGGGACTCTACTCTGTATTTCTGCCAACAAACAGCTCCTGTTTCCAGGAAGCTTTATAACAAATGCATTTGTAAAGACAAAATTAAAGCAGGTCAACTACGCTTCACAGGCAATTTCATAGGTTGTTTTAAATGTTTTTAATATAAGTTGGAATAAACATTTTAAATAGTTTAAAATGTTTTGATTTAATTTGGTAAATTAATAATTTGGTATAATTAATAAGGATTAATGATAAATTAATCCTTCAGAGGTATTAGCAAAATAGCCCTTAAAATGCTAAAATCTTGGGCTTCCCTGGTGGCGCAGTGGTTGAGAGTTCTCCTGCCGATGCAGGGGACACGGGTTTGTGCCCCGGTCTGGGAAGATCCCACATGCTGCAGAGCAGCTAGGCCTGTGAGCCGTGGCCGCTGAGCCTGCATGTCCGGAGGCCTGTGCTCCGCAACGGGAGAGGCCACAACAGTGAAAGGCCTGCGTACCGCAAAAAAAAAAAAAAAAAAAAAAAAAAAAGCT
>NC_041231.1:84251298-84253219 GCF_002837175.3 Physeter macrocephalus
GCGGCCATGGCTCACGGGCCCAGCCGCTCCGCGGCATGTGGGATCCTCCCAGACCGGGGCGCGAACCCGGTTCCCCTGCATCGGCAGGCGGATGCGCAACCACTGCGCCACCAGGGAAGCCCTAAATACAACTTTTAAAAGTATCTGATACCAATATAAATATAAACTGAAAATTTTCTATGTGAAATGATTCCATTATTGTAATGTTCATGTCCTACACAAGGCTGACAGTTCAAGAGTGGAAGACGTGAGCAGAAGCAAGAAGAACTACAATCTTGCAGCCTGTGGAACAAAAACCACATTCACAGAAAGATAGACAAGATGAAAAGGCAGAGGGCTATGTACCAGATGAAGGAACAAGATAAAACCCCAGAAAAACAACTAAATGAAGTGGAGATAGGCAACCTTCCAGAAAAAGAATTCAGAATAATGATTGTGAAGATGATCCAGAACCTCGGAAAAAGAATGGAGGCAAAGATCAAGAAGATGCAAGAAATGTTTAACAAAGACCTAGAAGAATTAAAGAACAAACAAACAGAGATGAACAATACAATAACTGAAATGAAAAATACACTAGAAGGAATCAATAGCAGAATAACTGAGGCAGAAGAATGGAGAGGTGACCTGGAAGACAGAATGGTGGAATTCACCGCCATGGAACAGAACAAAGAAAAAAGAATGAAAAGAAATGAAGACAGCCTAAGAGACCTCTGGGACAACATTAAACACAACAACATTCATATTATAGGGGTCCCAGAAGGAGAAGAGAGAGAGAAAGGACCCGAGAAAATACTGGAAAAGACTGTAGTCGAAAACTTCCCTAACATGGGAAAGGAAATAGCCACCCAAGTCCAGGAAGCACAGAGAGTCCCAGGCATGATAAACCCAAGGAGAAACACGCTGAGACACATAGTAAACAAATTGAAAAAAATTAAAGACAAAGGAAAATTATTAAAAGCAACAAGGGAAAAATGACAAATACCATACAAGGGAACTCCCATAAAGTTAACAGCTGATTTCGCAGCAGAAACTCTACAAGCCAGAAGGGAGTGACATGACATATTTAAAGTGATGAAAGGAAAGAATCTACAACCGAGATTACTCTACCCAGCAAGGATCTCATTCAGATTCGATGGAGAAATCAAAAGCTTTACAGACAAGCAAAAGCTAAGAGAATTCAGCACCACCAAACCAGCTTTACAACAAATACCATACAAGGGAACTCCCATAAAGTTAACAGCTGATTTCTCAGCAGAAACTCTACAAGCCAGAAGGGAGTGACATGACATATTTAAAGTGATGAAAGGAAAGAATCTACAACCGAGATTACTCTACCCAGCAAGGATCTCATTCAGATTCGATGGAGAAATCAAAAGCTTTACAGACAAGCAAAAGCTAAGAGAATTCAGCACCACCAAACCAGCTCTACAGCAAATGCTAAAGGAACTTCTCTAAGTGGGAAACACAACAGAAGAAAAGGACCTACAAATACAAACCCATAACTATTAAGAAAATGGTAATAGGACAGTACATATTGATAATTACCTTAAATGTGAGTGGATTAAATGCTCTAACCAAAAGACACAGGCTTGCTGAATGGATACAAAAACAAGACCCATATATATGCTGTCTACAAGAGACCAACTTCAGACCTAGGGACACATACAGACTGAAAGTAAGGGGATGGAAAAGATATTCCATGAAATGGAAATCAAAAAAAAGCTGGAGTAGCAATACTCATATCAGATAAAACAGACTTTAAAATACAGAATGTTACAAGAGACAAGGAAGGACACTACATAATGATAAAGGGATCAATCCAAGAAGAAGATATAACATCATTTATGACCACAACGCTATGAGATGAGAAATCAATTACAGGGAAAAAAACGTGAAAAACACAAACACATGGAGGCTAAAC
>NC_041231.1:84254932-84255704 GCF_002837175.3 Physeter macrocephalus
GAAATTAATGATGATACAAACAGGGCCTCCCTGGTGGCGCAGTGGTTGCGCATCCGCCTGCCGATGCAGGGGAACCGGGTTCGCGCCCCGTTCTGGGAGGATCCCACATGCCGCGGAGCGGCTGGGCCCGTGAGCCATGGCCGCTGGGCCTGCGCGTCCGGAGCCTGTGCTCCGCGATGGGAGAGGCCACAACAGTGAGAGGCCCACGTACCACAAAAAAAAAAAGATGATACAAACAGATGGAGAGAGATACAATGTTCTTGGATTGGAAGAATCAATATTGTGAAAATGACTATACTACCCAAAGAAATCTACAGATTCAATGCAATCCCTATCAAATTACCAATGGCATTTTTTACAGAACTAGAACAAAAAACCTTAAAATTTGTAGAGAGACACAAAAGACCCTGAATAGCCAAAGCAGTCTTGAGGGAAAAAAATGGAGCTGGAGGAATCCGACTCCCTGACTTCAGACTATACTACAAAGCTACAGTAATCAAGACAATATGGTACTGGCACAAAAACAGAAATGTACATCTATGGAACAGGATAGAAAGCCCAGAGATAAACCCATGCACCTACGGTCAACTAATCTATGACAAAGGAGGCAAGGATGTACAATGGAGTAAAGACAGTCTCTTCAGTAAGTGGTGCTGGGAAAAGTGGACAGCTACATGTAAAAGAATGAAATTAGAACACTCCCTAACACCATAAACAAAAATAAACTCAAAATGGATTAGAGACCTAAATGTAAGACCAGACACTATAAAAC
>NC_041231.1:84255885-84267898 GCF_002837175.3 Physeter macrocephalus
AAAGAATTAATCTCCAAAATGTATAAACAGCTCATGCAGCTCAATATTAAAAACACAAACAACCCAATCCAAAAATGGGCTGAAGACCTAAGTAGACATTTCTCCAAAGAAGACATACCGATGGCCAAGGAGCACATGAAAAGCTGCTCCACATCACTAATTATTAAAGAAATGCAAATCAAAACTACAATGAGGTATCACCTCACACCAGTTAGAATGGGCATCATCAGAAAATCTACAAACAACAAATGCTGGAGAGGGTGTGGAGAAAAGGGAACCCTCTTGCACTGTTGATGGGAATGTAAATTGATACAGCCACTATGGAGAACAGTATGCAGGTTCCTTAAAAAACTAAAAGTAGAATTACCATATGACCCAGCAATCCCACTACTGGGCATATACCCAGAGAAAACCATAATTCAAAAAGACACATGAACCCCAATGTTCACTGCAGCACTATTTACGATAGCCGGGTCATGGAAGCAACATAAATGCCCATCAACAGACAGGTGGATAAAGATGTAGCACATATATACAATGGAGTATTACCCAGCCATAAAAAGGAATGAAATTGGGTCATCTGTAGAGATGTGGACGGATCTAGAGACTGTCATACAGAGTGAAGAAAGAGGACAACAAATATCATATATTAACGCATATTATGTGGAATCTAGAAAAATGGTACAGATGAACTGGTTTGCAGGGCAGAAATTGAGACACAGATGTAGAGAACAAATGTATGGACACCAAAGGAGGAAAGTGGTGGGGGGGTGGGGGGTGGAGGAGGTGTGATGAACTGGGAGATTGGGATTGACGTGTATACACTATTATGTATAAAATGGATAATTAATAAGAACCTGCTGTATAAAAAAATAAATAAAATAAAATTCAAAGAAAAAAAAAGCCTGGAAGAGGTGGCTGTTTCAAATAATACATAGAAATCAACACAGAGAGTCAAGAAAAATGAAGAAAGAATGAAGAAATGTGTACCAAACAAAAGAATAAGTTAAATTCTCAGAAATAAAAAAAAAACTTAATGAAAAGGAGATAAGTAATTTACTTGATGAAGAGTTCAAAGTACCAACCATAAAGATGCTCACTAAACTTAGAAGACTAAATGAACACAGTGAGAACTTCAACGAAGAGATGGAAAATAAAAGAAAATCTAAGAAAATTAAAACAGAACACACAGGGCTTCCCTGGTGGCACAGTGGTTAAGAATCCGCCTGCCAATGCAAGGGACACGGGTTCCAGCCCTGGCCTGGGAAGATCCCACTTGCTGTGCAACTAAGCCCGTGCGCCACCACTACCGAGCCTGCACTCTAGAGCCCGCAAGCCACAACCACTGAGCTGACGTGCCACAACTACTGAAGCCCACGCGCCTAGAGCCCATGCCTTGCAAGAAGAGAAACCACAACGAGAAGCCCGCGCACCACAACGAAGGGTAGCCCCCTCTCACTGCGACTAGAGAAAGCCCACGCACAGCAACAAAGACCCAACACAGCCAAAAACAAAACAAAACAAAACAAAACAAATTAATTAATTTTAAAAAAAATACAGAACACACAGTGTTGAAATACAATAACTAAACTGAAAAATACATGAGAGAGGTTCAACAGCAGAATAGATGAAGCAGGAGAAACTTAGAGAAAGTGAACTTAGAGAAAGGCCAGAGCAGCTTGCCTAATCAGAACAGGAAAAAGAAAAAAATAATGGAATAAAAGTAAAGCTTAAGGGACTTATGGGACAACCTCAAATGGACTAACATTTGCTTCTAAAAGTCCTAGGGGAGAAGAAAGAGATTGAGGCAGAAATTTTATTTAAATAAATAATGGCTAAAACTTACTTAACCTGGGGAAAGAAATAGACACCCAGATCCAGGAAGCTGAGAGTTTACATAACATCAATCCAAAGAGATCCACATCAAGACACATAAATTTTGGTCAACGAAATGAATGAACACATAACTCCCACAGTGGGTGGCAAGCTCTATTCCATCACACCTCTCTGCTGCTCATCCCTGTAGATGCTTTCCCTCAGTTAGATCAAGCACTCTCCTAAAATCACGTCTTTCTTTGTTGGCAAAGAGAACAAAGGCACAGTTTCCAGTCTCCACCTTCAGAAGTGAGGCAGCTCTTTGCCTGTCCAACCCCACCCTAGGCCTCTCACCTGGACTTTAGGAATGAGTACCTGACGCGGAAGGCTCCCAACACCCTGATGGCAATAACCATGCAGAGCAATCAGCTGACACCATTGTTGAGACCAGAGCAAAACCCCACCTGTATTGCTCCCTGGTGCTGATTCAAGGGCAGCATGAGATGAGGCTGCAGCAGGCCCAGGGGAAGAGCCCCTCCATCCTTGAGAGAAGACTCTGTCCCTTGAGTTCCAGCTTGGCTCCAGGCAAGTCCACCCCTCCTGCCCCAAACTGCTCATTCTTTCACTACCCTGCGCTTTTCCTTCAACCTCCCAGCTCCAAGCACACAGCCTTACCCAGGTGTGAAATTCCTCCCATCGCAGGGAGCAGTAGCTTCCTGGGCCTTTGCTTCTGAGCTCAGGAAAGAGGACAGAATGGCCGCAGAAGAAATCCCCGGAGGCCTGGACGAGCTGTTCTCTGCTGGGGACCGCACAGATCTGAACTGACCCTTCCCTTCAGCACTGCCATCACACCAGACCCACTCTTGTGGCTACACTCTGGGGGGCTGGCCTGGCCCCCATCTTTCTCACACGCTGGCCTCTCCTCACCCTTGACTCCACCAATGTCAACTCCCAGCAGCTCTCCCAAAGACATAGGCCAGGCCCTCCTCTGCACCACCGCATGTGCTGTTTCCCTACCTGGAATTTTTCTTCCTCCTTATCTGTTGGGTGACTCTTCTCATTTTTCAAAACTGAGGTCAGTGTCCCTTAAACCCCCAAATCCTTACTTTGGCCTGTAAGGAGGACAGGGGCCTCCCCGGCTACCTCTCTGATCTCATCTCCTAGCTCCCCAAGCTCACCGCGCTTGATCACACTGGGCCCCTTCCTGTCCCTGGAGCTGCCTGGCACACCAGGACCTTTGTACTTGCCGTCCCGCCTGCCTGGCACGATCCTCTCCCCACTACTCACACGACTCACTCCTCTTCCAGTTTTCTTCCTACAAATGGAGCCCTCCCCGGAGGCCTTCGCTGACCCCTGTCTAAATAGGGGTCACACACCATCACGCTCCACACCCCTTCTCTGTCCTCATTGCACGTATCATGATCTGATTTTATGTTACGATTTATGTGTTATGTTCATTGTCCTCCTCCCCCAGTAGTGATGAGTCCCGTGGCTGCAGGGGCTCTTGTGTTCAGCCGTGCATTGTAACCCTCTAGAACAGCACCCGACGTGCGGCGTGCCCCTGGAAACAGTGGCTAAGTAAAGGTTGTTCCAGTTTTTTTTTCTAACTTGATATTCTGGTGCCTCTGGGCAGCTCTGTGAATACAGACAGGACTCTAGGTTAGGCTGGTGTGGATCTGACTCAGATGTCATATGTGTTTGTGCGTGTGCGTGCACGTGCATGTGGGTGTATGCACACGTGTGTGTGCCTTACTGGTTCATGACCTTTGAATGCGGATGGCTGTTTAGAATTGCCCTGTGGCTGGTTCCACCTCACTGCACAAACCCTGGGAACAGGATTCAGGTAGAACACACCGCGAATGGCAATTCCTGCAGTCGCGCTGTGCCAGGGAGAATCTGAGTCGACAGTGGAATATTCAAATGTGAATATCTAGACGGAAGTTTGATTCATGAGACCAGGGATGTCAGGGATGGAGCTCTGTGCTTGGGAATCATGATGGGAGGAGAACGGAAGTCACAGGAATGCGGCAGGGCCCTGAGGAGTGGCGGAGAGAGAGAGACAGCAGTGTCAGACAGTCAGGTTGGGAACCTTTCCAGTCAGCGGCGGAAAAAGGAACCAGCAAAGATCCAAGCTGGCTTTGAACAGGGGAGAGCCGTGGTGTCAAGGAGATCAGTGGAAATGACAACTCCAAAAGAAGGGGTGGTGACCGTGTCAGATGCTGCGGAAGGTCAAGAAAGATGCGGGGAAGAGAGGTTTGCGTTCGTTAGATGGGAGGTGCTGAGGGGACAGTCCATGTTTACACCTGTTGTCTAGTATAATTATTAGCAGCATCTCCTTTCACTCTGAAAAGATCCCTCTTACAGGTGACCTTTGAAAGAAATAGTTTCAGGTGAAAGACTGGAAGTGAAAGCCAGACCCCATGGATGAAAGAAAAAGACAAAAAATTGCGGGTGGAGCCCTTCCTCCTCCACACTCAGCTGTTCCCCAATCAGAACAGTTTGATGGTGACTATAACAGAGAGGAGACTGACGCCGGGTTTATACAGAGATGTTCACCCTTTGGTTTACTTGTTTTTGTTTCCATAAAGGTAACGATAAAGACAAAGAAGCCGTCTGACCTTGGACGACGGACTGAGAACAAGTGCAAGCGCAGTCTTCCGCTACCTGCCAGGCGTTTTTTGGAACATCTGTGGAACCCCATCTCCCGGTTTTGGGACAGCTAGCTGCCCCCCTCCTGCTGCAACACTGTCTTTGGAAAGCGGGCCTAGCTGGGAGGTGAAAGCTCTCCCTTGTTTGTGTTGTTTGACAGGGAGGGATGGAGTTCAGAGCAATCAGAAGGGGACTGTAATGGCTTTTAATTCTACATTTGGGGTGTGTGTGTTCATCTCCTTACTTTTGGAGTGTGAAATGATGAGAACCTTTTTAAAACTATGATTTTTTTACTGAAATCAACTTTTTACTTTTCTTTCTCTGAGATGCATGAAAGTGTGAAACAGCAGAGAAGGTATACTTGAAAGAGGTTTTTTAGGGGTTGAGGAAACTAGAAAAGGATATTATGTGATGGAAGAGAGAACATCTCAGTGAGAGGTTGCTGCTTCATTTGTTTGACTGTACACACAGTTGGGAAAGTTATATAAAGCATACAAATGGTTACTCAAATAACGGGGAAAGAGGACATTCGTGGCTTGACACATCATTTAAGTTAACCCAGTGCTTTTCTCTAGAAAAATCATCTCCCTGATCTTTTTCTTCTGAGAGCCAATGAGCTGGCTGAAAGAAGGTATGAGGGAACAGCAAGGTGTAACAGGCCTTACATCACGGGAGCTTCATTAGGGCCAGAGCAACCTGTGTGTCTCCCAGGTGAGCTAGGATGCTACTGTGGAAGAGGTGAATGCTGGTAATGGACACAGTGGGTTGAGACACGAAAGTCACAGCAGTTTTCTCAGGAGCGCGTCAAAAAACTGCGTTGACTTTGAGTCTGTGCCTCCAAAATACTTCAAATGAATATGGTATGTGCCCCCACTGTTGCCTTTTGCAACATGTTTCCCAATTAGAGTTGCCAGATTTAGCAAACAAAAATATAGGCTATCCAGTTAAATTGGAGCTCTACATAAACAACACACAGAATTTTAGGATAAATATATCCCACGCAATACTTGAGATATACTACAAATTTTTGTTTATCTGAAATTCAAACTTAACAGGGAATCCTGTGTTTTATCTGACAACCCCGAGGACCCCACTCCCTCTTTCAGCTTCCTCTAAAGCAGGGGGAAAGAAGTTCACGTCAGTTCAATAAATATTTTAGCCCTGCTAGGAAAGGTCAGTGGGGTAGCGGAGGGATATACAAAGATGAGGAGGATATAACCTCTGACCTCAAGGAACTTACAACCTAGAGTCTTCACAGAGATACGGAAATAACTGAGGCACAAAATTCTGCCGTGATTCCTTTCTGGGAGAAGGCAGGTAGAAATGCAGAATATATGTTTCATGAGAGACGCAAAAATACAATTTGAGAGTTCAAGGGAAATAGAATCGCCTTGTCTGGTGGATTGAGCATGGTGGGGCTGTGGAGTGAGAAATGGTAGTAAGAAGGGTTGGTTAAGGGACACCAGGCTTCTTGGGAATGATGCCTTTTAAAGAATGTGGGCTTTCAAAGAAGAAGTGAGGAAAGAGCTCTGTGTAGGGGAAACCAAGAAAGCACGGGGTGGAGGAGAGAGATGGGGCGGGGCGGTGGGGGGAAGATATCGGTTCCTGGGTCAGAAAATTGTCACGTAGGGTGAAAGCATATGGTGGAAGTGGTGAGAAGTAAATTTTAAAACTTAGGCTGAGGCCGCATTAGGGTAGGTCTTAAGAGAGTGACTGACCCCCTTTTCTCTGTATGACCTGGTTAGCACCAGCCTCTGTGCCCCTGCTCAGCCACCTCCGTCGGGTGAATCGGGAGCTACAGCATACTGGGCTGCGGGTGGCATCCAGGAGGCCAGATGCGGGTGGCAGCCTGCGTCTCCTTGTCTGCTGGTCTCTTCAGTAGGATCACCTAACTGACACCAGAAAGTAAGAAAGAGGAATAGGTGGAGCCAGGGAGGAAATGAAAGGGACATTTATGGAACCCCTCATATGTGCAAGACACCACACTTGTTTATACATTCTCTCACTGCACCCTCACAGTGCTCTTGGAAGCAGGTGTTGTCCTCGTGTTCCAGCTGATGACACTCAGGTTCACAGAGGCTGTAAAGAGTCAGGATTTGAATCCAGGTCTAACTTGAAGTGGGGATAGAGGCTGAGATCAAGAAAAAGTTTTCTGAAAGAGAATAAGTACGGGGGTGGAAGAAAAAGCAACGATTCAGTCACGCTAAAGCATCGGAGAATGGCTTTGTTCCAAGTTGCTTTAGAGCTGTGGGAAGGTCCTTTGTATACCAGGAAGGCTGACCTGATAGAAACTGTGCAACAGACAGTCCAAGGAGTGTGGGTTTTTTCTTCAAAACAAACGGCTTTTTATTGAAGTATAGTTGATTTACAACGTTGTGTTAGCTTTAGGTGTATAGCAAAGTGATTCAGATATATATATGTATATATATGTGTATATATACACATGTATATACTTTTTCAGATTCTTTTCCATTATAGGTTATTACAAGATATTGAATATACTTCCCTCTGCTACACAGTAGGTCCTTGTTGTTTATCTATTTTCTATATAGTAGTGTGTATCTGTTAATCTCAAACTCCTAATTTATCCTTTCCTGCCCCTTTCCCATTTGGTAACCATAAATTTGTTTTCTCTGTCTGCAAGTCTATTTCTGTTTTGTAACTAAGTTCATCTGTATCATTTTTTTAGATTCCACATATAAGTGATATCATTTGGTATTTGCCTTTCTCTGACTTTCTTCACTTAGTATGATAAACTCTAGGTCCACCCATGTTGCTGTAAATGGCATCATTTCATTCTTTTTTATGGCTGAGTAATATTTCATTGCATATATATAACATCTTCTTTATCCATTCATCTGTCGATAGACATTTAGGTTGCTTCCATGTCTTGGCTATTGTAAATAGTGCTGCAATGAACATTGGGGTGCATGCATCTTTTCTAATTAGAGTTTTGTCTTTTCCAGATACATGCCCAAGAATGGGATTGCTGGATCATATGTTAACTCTGTTTTTAGTTTTTAAAGGAACCTCCGTACTGTCCTCAAGGAGTGTGTTCTGCACGAAGGCAGTGAATGTAAACAGACCTTTCATCTCCCCCCATCCACCCTACTTTGCTCCTTTTCTCTTACACGCTACCAAGGGACTAATAGGAATAGCTCTTCGAAGCTGCTGGGTGCATGTTCTGTTTTCCATGATAATTCATTCTTTACTGATCTCATGCTAACGTGTTCATGGGTTCTCCCTCTTTCTCTCTCTCTGCCCCCCTCTCTCTACGTACGCGCGCGCGCACACACACACACACACACGTACACACAGTGCTCATTACTGCTGACTGGGCTTTAGTGCTGTGCAGGTGCGTGTTTACACGCATTCCGTCACTGGTTTAGGTTGCACGTGTGGGCTGTGCTACCCTTGGGTACTGTGAGGATGAAATGCAATGCTGTTTGTAAACTAAAAGGACTATAAAATGATGCATATTATTTCCCCAAACCTTTGGCCTGGGAGATTTCATTGCCTCATTCAGAAAGTCATCGCCCCTCCCGCACTCCAGCTCCTTCTCATATAATTGAGAAATAATGAAAGTTAGATCTGGTTGTATGTCAACTCTGATTATAGTGATTCAGAAGAGTGACAAAGAGCAGCTCATCTTACATTGATTAAAGGGCCCATTTCGATCCTTAACACAACTGTTGAAATCATTTCCTACACTTGACAAATGAGGCCAAATGAAATATCTCTTTGTGAAAGGCAGATTTGTCACTGATACAATGGCACAAATTGCTCATTTAGACTGTATGTGGGATCTAATGCTTCCGAGGGATCATGGGAAGACAGCCGACACGAGAGTGGGCCTTCTTTAAAATGTTATACATTTCAAATGAGAAAGTTGGCTGGAGGTACCTAAGGAGCCCTTCAGTCCTTCTACAGTCGTGTTTACCAAGCAAATCACCCTAGACTGAGAGGTCAGAGGCTATGGACTGGCCCTGCAGGAGAGGCCCACCCGCACGTGGAAAGGACACACAAGGATGAGAATGGACTGTATGATTGGGGGCAGGCCCAGTAGTGGGGAAAAGATTGAAGTGGAAATCAAGCGTGCAGGCAGGGAACAGTTGGCGGGAAAGGAAAACTACTAGGACCAAACACAGGGGCCAACTTCAGAGCTATTCAGCAAGAGGTAAAGAGAGGAGGAGTATAATAATACAACCACCCTCATTTAATGTGAGCCTTTCACATGCTAGGAAGGAACGCTGCATCTCTTACTTAATGCCTGGGACAACACTGAGTGGTAGAAGTCAGGATCCAGATTTTGTATGAATGGGGGTAGTCATTATGGAAATGATTTAAGATAACTGTAGTTCAGAGAAATAAGTATTGTGCTAATAAGGACTGTGGTGATGAGACAGGCTAAGACCTGGGACCTGGGACCTCGGGACCCTTGCTGCAGTGCTTGCCCCTGGACAAATGTCTCCTCAAGCAACAGAATACAAAGAAACTATAAGGGACTAAAAATAACTGCTTGCATGCACAGCTGAGGTAAATTATGAACAGTAAGATACAAAAAGGCCAAAACCCAACTGCCACCCCTGAGGTGCCGGGAGCAAAACCAGGCTCCTGCGTCTGATCCCTGCACACAGCACCACCAAGAGGGCTGGCCACCTAAGCCAACCCTCCAGCCCAACTCACTGATCCGCCCCTCCCCTCACCCCGTTTAAGGAACCAGCTCGCCCCCTTGTGGGGAGCGAGCAAAGGCACCTGTTACTTCGCACTCCCTCGTGCTGCAGCGCGAGTCCCGGTAAAGCCTGGCCTGAATTCCTCGTCTGGCCTCTGCTCAATTTCTATTGACTAAAGAGTCCAAGAACCCGGGTCAGGAGGAGTGATAGAGGCACCGAGGAAATGTTGACCTTAGGTCTCAAGACGGAGCCCACCCAAAGGCCTTAGTGCCCTGCAGGACTTAATAACAGAAAGACAGACTCCCAGTTTCATACAGAGTGGGCCCTGAGAACGATGGTGGGTAGAAGTAATCCAGCTTTGGGAAGAAAAGGACTGAAGGGCAGGGAACCTGGCATGTCACCACAAAGAGGTGACATCTGCCAGGCTTTGAAAAAATCATTTATCACTATGGAAATTCTCCAAGTTAAGAGATTACTATAACTGGCCACGTGTAGGAATCATCTCTCCAGCATTTCTTGGTCGTCTCTAGGGTCAATACCGAACTTATAGGGCAGGGTGTACAAAACATACATACACCAACATACTATGATGCATCAAAAGGTCATGCGACCAGTGCCTTTGTTCCCATTCAGTGATGAGCCAGGCTGGAATTTGGGATAAGAAGGAAACTGAAGAGGTTAAGCAGAAGAAGAATTGGGAATGAAGTCAGGTGAAGTTCCTCCAATATGCATCTTTTGAAGGGGTTCAAAGAAGAAAGTTATTTTCCACGTACATGAATGTTCAGTGCAGCACTACACACAACAGCCCAAAAGTAGAAGCAACCCAATGTCCATCAACGGATGAATGGAGACACAAAATGTGGCCTATCCATGCAATGGAATATTATTCAGCCATAAAAGGAAATGAAGTACTGATAGATGCGACCACATGGGTGAACCTTGAGAACATTATGCCACAGGAAAGAAGCCAGACACAAAGGGTCACATATTGCCTGATTCCATTTATATGAAATATCCAGAGTAGGTAAACAGAAAACAGAATGGTGGTTTCCAGGGCCTGGGAGGAAGAAGCAATAGGAAGTCAAGCCATGGCATGGACAGGTACAGGGGCTCCTTTTGGAGTGAGGAAGATGTTTTAGAACTAAATAGATTTATTGATTGTACAATGTTGTGAATGAACTAAGGCCCCTAAGCTATTCACCTTAAAATGGTGAATTTTATTTTACATGAATTTCATCTTGATAAAAAAATAAATAAGTTATTTGCCATGAAAATTGCAGGAAGGCCAAGTGCCTCTACTTCCCCCCAGTTATTTCTTTACTTCTGAACCCACGATGGTGGGGCCATTCGAAGCTGCAAGAAAGCTAGTTAACAATTCACAATTTTTGGCTGAGCTTCCATATTACGTGCTTCAAAGAAACATAGGGGGAGGCAAAAATTTTAACGCATTTCCCTCTTGTACGCACTCCTAATGGCTGTCACTAAAGCTGATTTTCATCTCTCTACCTAAGAGGTTTGAACAAGGCTCAAAGTTTCACTACTATGAAGACAGATGCTGGATTAAGAAACTGAGACCTATGATTTATCGAAAAGAGAACTGGTTTCTGAGTTCCGAGCACCCGGAAGACCTGAGAGCTGTTTTCATCCTTAACTATATTTGGAAGTTGAGAGATTGGGGGTCAGAGATGACCTGTTTCATATTTCTGTGGTCCCAAGACACTGCGCCATGCAAAGCTGATCATTGGTCATTCCCTTCTTAGGGCCTGCTATAAAGCCCAGAAGTAAAATTTAACTTTTACTAGATGGTCAAATAGTCCACCAAACACAAGTAACCCAGAAATCCTTTAAAAATATGTACCCAAAAGGACAACTACACGCTTTCATTGCAAAGAGCACATTGATACTAGACAAAATCACTGCATTGTAATTAAGCTGCAGCGGCCAAGTTAAGTTTAAGGGTGAGGCTCTAAGACTTTAAAGAAGAATCTATAACCAAAGTGGTGTTTGCTTGGCGAGACTCGGGCTCCAAAAGGGGAATGTCCCAGGGACACCTTCCAAGAGAGACCAAGAAAGAATTTTCCTGACTTGTGAATGTATTTGTATAAAAAGTTTTTGAAAGGTTTAAGTTAAATCACGTTTATTTGAAATTGACATCGTCATAGAGAAATTATGCTGTTTGATCACTGCACTGATAGAATCTAACATTTTATTTTTGTGTATATCTCTCCATGAAAAAGGAAATTGCAGTTAACACAGATATTTCTCTGATTTAGAATAGAAACACATACTCTGTATTCTTCCCCTGATTAAGGGGCTTGCTTTTATTTCTAAACCCATAGGCATATAAATATAAAAATAATATTTAACCCAGGAAACTGTGAGTCACATTGAATTGGTGGGAGAATGGCCACATAACCCTTAAACTTTTGACTCTCCAACCCCACCTCGACCTCTCACCACAGCACATTCTTTTGTAGGTCTCCACCGAAGTAAGTCCAGTTCCAAGGAAAACAAAAGCCTCATCTATTCTTAGTCTCTTAACAAGACAGCGTTGCTGACACTCAGAGACCTTCCTGCACCACTGTGCGCGTCCTTGGAGGTCTGAGGAAGCAGCTGCTTCACATTTATGGAAGCGTGCAAGCAGAGGGCCACCCCACGAGTCCTGAGTCTTTTCTGCAGGCCAAGCCTTGAGCAGCCATATCGCTTTAAGAATGTAGTGAGGTGGATGGACCTAGAGTCTGTCATACAGAGTGAAGTAAGTCAGAAAGAGAAAAATAAATACTGTATGCTAACACATATATATGGAATCTAAGGGAAAAAATAAAAAAGGTCATGAAGAACCTAGGGGTAAGACGGGAATAAAGACACAGACCTAC
>NC_041231.1:84268286-84283262 GCF_002837175.3 Physeter macrocephalus
GGGGTGGGATAGGGAGGGTGGGAGGGAGGGAGACGGAAGAGGGAAGAGATATGGGAACACACGTATATGTATAACTGATTCACTTTGTTGTAAAGCAGAAACTAACACACCATTGTAAAGCACTTATACTCCAATAAAGATGTTAAAAATAAATAAAAATAAATAAAAATTTTAAAAAAGAATGGTTGAGTTGCAAATGAAATAATGCCATTTGCAGCAACATGGATGGACCTAGAGATGATCATACTAAGTGAAGTGAGCCAGACAGAGAAAGACAAATATCATATGATATCACATCTATGTGGAATCTAAAAAAAAGATACAAATGAACTTATTTACAAAACAGAAACAGACTCACAGACATAGAAAACAAACTTATGGCTACCAAAGGGGAAGGGGGGAGGGCAGATAAATTAGGAATTTGGGAGTAACATATACACACTACTATATATAAAATAGATAAACAACAAGGACCTACTGTATAGCACAGGGAACTCTACTCAGTATTTTGTAATAGCTTATGTGGGAAAAGAATCTGGAAAAGAAGATAGATAGATAGATAGATTTTTTTTTTTTTTTTGCTGTACACCTGAAACTAGCACAACATTGTAAATCAGCTATACTTCAATTAAAAAAAAATAAGAATGGTTGAGCTACTGAGCAAGATAAAGGTACTCCCTTGATAAAAGAACGTTCACATATTCAGGTGTGGGTAAGTCATTTGGGCATATCCATTGAGCCATCTTGAATTTTATGCTGATCAGAACAGCCTGGTTGTGGCCTATCAATCATACATTGTACATCTGCTTTAATTATTAAAGAAAAAGGCACACTGACCAGAAGTAAAGAATGTCCAGTTAACAATAAAGATTAAATGCCACCCTTCCTGGGACGCCAATGCTGGCCCTCCTTTGATGATAAGACTCCATTCCCAGGTGCCAAGGCCATGCTGACTCTCTGTGTATGTGTTGATCTGGTTTTTTTGAAACCCTGAAGGAAAGCATCCCTGACTTGTTTGATGTTCTTTGTTCTGACAAGACATAAAACTGCACTGAAAACCCCGCTTCTCTAGAGCAGCTCCTCAGAGTTATCTGAGAGGCTGTCTTCTAGGCTAGAGTCCTCAGTTTGGCTCAAATAAAACTCTTTTCTATTCCTATCACAGATTCTTTATTGATTATTTTTGTTGACACCCTCACTGATTTTTTTGAGGCTTACTTAGTAGTAAGAGTACTAGAATACATAGACATATATACTCTAAAGGAAAACTCACAGTTACCAAAAAGCAGGAGGCAAGGACAATAAAAAGACACTGACATGCTCAAAGGGATGGTAGACCTAAATGTAAAAAGAAAAAGGATAAAACTTCTAGAAGATAGGTCTACATATATTTATTTTTATCTAGATAAATATTGATGTATTTACTCTAGATAGAACTAAGGGACCTTCGGTTTAGCAATAAATTTTTAGATACAGCACCTAAAGCACAATCCATGGGAGAAAAAAAATTAAGTTGGACTTCATTAAAATTAAAATAACTGCTCTGCGAAAGAATGAAAAGACAAGCCATGGACTGGGAGACTTACCTGATGTCTTGCAAAACATATCTGATAAAAGACTTGTATCTAAAATACACAAAGAGCTATGAAACTCAGCAATAAGAAAACAAACGACCCCATTTAAAAATAGGCAAAAGGTCTGAATAGACTCCTTATCGAAGGAGATACACAGATGGCAAATAAGCATATGAAATCCACTTTGCATCATATGTTGTCAGGGAAATGCAAATTAGAACAACAATTAGACATCACTACACACCTATTAGAATGGCAAAAATCCAAAACACTGACAACAGCAAATGCTGGCAAGGATGTGGAACAAGAACTCTCATTCACTGCTGGTGGGAATGCAAAATGTCACAGCCACTTTGGAAGATTATTTTGGCAGTTTCTCACAAAACTAAACATATTCTTCCCATATGATTCAGCAATTTCCCTCCTAGGTATTTTTACCCAAAGGAGCTCAAAATTTCCATCCACACAAAATCTGCGTTGGCATGTTTATAGAAGCTTTATTCAAAATTGTCGAAACTTGGAAGCAACCAAGTTGTCTCTCAACAGGTGAATGCATAAAGTGTGGTACATGCAAACCATGGAATATTGTTCAGCAATGAAAAGAAATAAACTTGCAAGCTACAGAAAACATTGAGGAAACTTAAGTGCATTCTGCTAAGTGAAAGAAGCCAATCTGAAAAGGCCCCATACCGTATGATTCCAACTACATGGCATTCTGGAAAACGCAAAACTGTGGAGACAATAAAAAGATCAGTGGTTGCCAAGAATTCAGGGAAATGGGGAGCGGGAAGAATAGGTGGAATAGGGACACTTTCAGGACGATGAAACTATTCTGTGTGATAAGGTAAAGGTGGATACAAGACATGATGCGTTTATCAAAACCCATAGAACTATAAAACAGAAAGAGTGAACCCTAACGTAAATGATGGACTTTCATTATTAATAATGAATCAGTACTGGTTCATCAATTGTACCAAACGTACCAGACTAATGCAAGATGTCAGTAACAGAGGAAATTGTGAAGAGGGGTCAAGAAGAGGGCATATATGGAAACTCTTTGTACTTTCTACATTTTTTCTGTAAACCGAAAACTACTCTAAAAAATGAAGGTAGTCAAAAGCTACAAATTTCCAGTGATAAGATAAATAAGTACTAGGGATGTAACGTACAACACGATAAATATAATTCCCACTGCTGTATGTTATATATGAAAGTTGGTAAGAGAGTAAATCCTGAGAGTTCTCATCACAAGGAAAAAAAAATTTTTTTTCTATATCTTTAAGTATCTATATGAGATGATGTATTTTCACTAAATTTATTGTGGTAATTATTTCATGATGTACGTGAGTCAAATCATTATGCTGTACACATATACAGTGCTGTGTCAATTATATCTCAATAAAACTGGAAGAAAAAATCTATTAAGAGTAATAATGAAGTCTATTTTTTTAAAAAAACAATACTGAGGGGGTATGTTCGGGACGTTATGGGAGCAGAGAAGAGCTGAACTAAATATGGCACAGCGGAAGTGAGGAGGCAAACTCTGAGTCAAAGAGAAGGTGGAAACAGACAAAAGGGTACCACAGGCAGCCAGGATAACACGTGTAGTAAGGTGAATGATGGCCACCGAAAGATGTCAAGCCCTGATTCCTGGAACCTGCAAATGTTATAAGGAAAAGGGGTCTTGGCAGATGTGATTAAGAATCTTGCCAGGGGAGGGCTTCCCTGGTGGCGCAGTGGTTGAGAGTCCGCCTGACGATGCAGGGGACACGGGTTCGTGCCCCGGTACGGGAGGATCCCACATGCCGCGGAGCGGCTGGGCCCGTGGGCCATGGCCGCTGAGCCGGCGCGTCCGTAGCCTGTGCTCCGCAACGGGAGAGGCCACAACAGTGAGAGGCCCGAGTACTGCAAAAAAAAAAAAAAAAAAATCTTGCCAGGGGAGATTATCCTGGATTATCTGAGTGGGCTCTAAACCCAGTCACAAGTGTCCTTAGGAGAGAAGCAGAGAGAGATTACACACAGAGAAGAGGAAAAGGCAATGTGAGAATTCAGGCAGAGATTAGCATGACATGACCACAAGCAGAGGAATCAAGCAGCTAACAGAAGCTGAAAGAGACAAGGGATGTATTCTCCCCTCGAGCCTCTAGAGGGCGAGCTGACCTACCGACACAACAAGCAAATGCAGATCTTCCTTGACTTATGATGGGGTTTTGTCCCAATAAACCCATCATTAATTTGAAAATATCAAAAGTCAAAAATGCGTTTAATACACCTAACCTACCCACCATCATAGCTTAGCCCAGGCTGCCTTCAATGTGCTCAGAACATTTGCATGAGCCTAGGGTTGGGTAAGATCATCTAACACAAAGCCTATTTCATCATAAGGTGTTGAATATCTCACGTAATTTACTGAATACTCTCCTGAAAGTGAAAAAAAAAAAACCAGAAAGGCTGTCCGGGCACAGATGGCTGTAAGTGTGTCGGTTGTTCACCCTCGTGACCGTGTGGCTGACTGGGAGCTGGGCTCACTGCCCGGCATCACCAGGGAGCATCTTACCCCATATCACTAGGCCCAGAAAAGATCAAAATTCTAAGTACAGTTTCCACTGAAAGCATATCACTTGCACATCATCGTAAAGTCAAAAAGAAATCGTGAGTCAAGCCATCATAAGTCAGTCGCATCCTAAGCTTGGTACCATAATGTATTTGTAGAGTAACTACTGTGTTCCGGTCACTACCCTAAGTGTCCGTGTGTAGTGCTGCATTTAATCCTCACAACAATAAATGAAGTAGATACTGTTATTACCTTCATCCCCATGTTATAGGTGGGAAAACTAAGACTCAGATAGGTTCAGTCGTTTGACGGAGGTCACACTACTAGTATGACATAGGTGGCATTCAAGACCAGGCAGTCTGGCTCCAGAATCCTTGTGCTTAACCACCAGGTGACACTGTCCTTGGACAGGAAGCAGCTGTAGTATATTTAGTGGATACAAATGCACTTTGAGAAGTGAAGCCGTGAGCAGCGAGATAAGGCTAGAGAGGTAACCCTTACCACACAGGGGTCTCGAATGTCATGCAAAGATCAGGCTTGAGCATGCAACATCAGAAGCACCCAGAGGGCTTGTCTGTACCCAGATTTCTGAGCTTCACCCTCAGTTTCTGATTCAGTAGGTCTGAGGTGGGGTCTGAGAATCTGCATTTCTGGCAATTCCCAGGGGACGCTGACACTGCTGGTCTGGGGA
Organism: Physeter macrocephalus; assembly: GCF_002837175.3. NCBI lineage: Eukaryota > Metazoa > Chordata > Mammalia > Artiodactyla > Physeteridae > Physeter > Physeter macrocephalus. Next base: position 84,273,103 of record NC_041231.1, read on the forward strand.
CCGCACTTTGAGAACCACTGCTCTAGGGGAGAAGAAGCTATTATTCAAGGGTTTCAAGCTGAGAGGAATTCTGTTAGAGTTGCATTTTAGTTACCTAAAGGTAATCAAAGCATTCAACAGTATCAGAAACAAATCTCAATATTTAAAATCGATAAAAATGCAGCCGCTCTGTTTTAATCAGGAAGTGCTAAGAGTACTTTCTGGTTCTTCAACTTGTAGGTTCTAGCATCTGTGAGACCTTGGGTAAGTTACTGAACCCCTCCCAGCCTCAGCTCTCTCATCTTTAGAGTGGGAGTAGAATCTTGAGGGTAAAATAAACTGAATAAAGTATAACAATTGACATATAGTAACACTCATTACATAGAAGACATTTTTATATTTAGTATATTGTTGAGGGGAGTAGGGCAAAGCTCCCTCGCCCAGGATGGATTCTAGGAGAGCTGGGACTTTCTTTTTAAAATATAGTTTATTTTAACTTAAATATGCTTTCAGGAATACATTCATATTGGTTAGTATAGTGTAATTTAGTTCAACTTAATGAACACAATTTGGACCAAAGTTGTAAATGGTTTAAATATTTAAAAGAAAAAAAAAAACACCAGGACTTGCTATCTGTATTATTTTTCACCTATTTTAAGTGTACAGAAGATCCTCCCTCAAATGCTACGAAAAAAGGCAGCATGAACCCTGAGAAACTGGATTTTAGTTTACTTCAGAAAAATAATGTGTTACACTGTAAAAGCTTAAAAATTGGAGCAGCAAAGCATTTTTATAATGTTTCAGTGCCAGCTTAAACAAATGCAATAACCATAGTGTAGCCCCCGGGTGGGGAAAGGGTACTTCACATGTGAGGCAAGTACACTAGCTGTGTGCATTTAGTTGATATTGTATGTGGCTTCTAAATCTATACCCTCTGAGAGTCAACCAATTCCCCAGGTCTGAGTTAACACTCTCAGTCTGAGGAACATTTTGAAAAATACAGAGTTAGATCAGTTTTAAACACTACGTTCTGAAATTGTAAGGTTTTTAAGTGAGCATTTTTCCCAAATTAAGTAATCAGACTGATTTTTGCCAGATTTATAGATTCAGGTGTTGAATAATGTGCCTGGTCTTTCAGAGTGCTGGAGATATTTTCTATGTTAGGCCATTAATCTTGATCACATTTCAGTGATACATGGAAAAAGTAGGTCTCATCCTCCTTAAGTTTTAGAAGGAGAATACAGCGCTGAAAGTCTACACATAAGGTCACTGAAGAAGTCTGTTTCAGAGCTGCCACTAGGTTCTGGGCCTCCTGAGATCTCTTTCGGAGGACTGTGTTAGATTTCACTGATGACCTTAAATAGGAGAATGCACATGGATTTTCAATCAGGAACCATGTGGTCAACCAAAGTATCAAAAACCTTTGCAAACACTATGTTAAAACATAAAACATGCCAGAGGATTATCAACCATTTTCTTGTTTGCCAGTATACTGAGAAAAAAAAAAATCTCATTACTGTTTTACTCTGTAGTTCCATAAGAGATCTTGAGCATCTTTTCGTATAGGTATGGACCATTTTATTAGCCTCTATGAATTGCCTTTTCCAATCCTTTGCCTTTTTTCTATTGTTACGTCTTTTTCTTATTAAGGACATGATTTCACTGTCATATATTTTTAAAAGGCTTTCTTTCTATTCTACTGCTGATATAAAGGGATCACAATCTTTGATGCATGCAGAGAATGTAGATTCTTTATTTTGTCCATTATCCATCACCCTGAATGAGCCCCACTTGCTAAAGAGAAGGGAAAATTAACAAAATGTTAAACCAATGTACCCCTTAGTCTGATTTAACAATTTAAACACTTCTTTTAGGTAATGTTCACTTTTAGGAGTTAATTGTTTAGTCGGCCTCATTGTTTGCGCCCCACCATCACTACTTCCACCTTCGCTCCTACTTCTCCCAAGATGGGACTTGGTATATTAGAGGAGATGAGCTGATGTGAGCTAGGAAGAGACTGCAGGGTCCCAGGGAATATGCACAGTGCTCCAGAGTCTCCCCAGAGCCATGTGCAGAATGGCTGGCTTGGTACCCATTGGGTTACAGTTTGTTCCATTCAAGCCACATGCATTCTGTAAGCATCTCCTGCAGCTGGTGATACCAAGGTTGATTTATTCCCAGCTTGGTGAGAGCCATAGCAGTGACCCCTCCTCACCCCCACCACCACTGCCTTGGCCTGCTCCAGTCCTTGCTGACTGGCAGACTCCACTGAGCATCTGCCTCATGTTTTATCCTGCCCTCTGGCTCCGGGTTTGGTGTAGGGCCAACTCACGCTCTTTATAGTGGGCTCCACGGTTCTCAACTCAGTGTGTCCATTTGAAGAACCAGAGGAACTCAGAAATGCACTACCCTCCACCCTCCTCTCTACCTCTCCTAAACTTACTGGACACGACTAAGTTATTAACACAAGACTTCTGCACAGCTGTCTCCTCCAAGACTCATATGGAAGGTGAAGACAGCCCTTCTGCCCTTGGTGTTTCCCTCAATTGATCTGACATTACCTCCTCTTAGGACATGTGTCTAATTATCTACTCTCCTGGCACGTTATCCAGTTCCTTTTCCCAAAAATCCCTCAGGACTGGATAGGGTGAGCTTTCCCTGATTCTGCTCCTAACTGAGACCTCGCCAAGGTGAAAATGCTCTATCTGCCTCTTGTTCCCTTCTCTTGATATGCTTATTTCTTGTGGCAAAATCCTATTCTGAATGTCCGATGTTGACTGTTAACTCTTTCTCTTGGCGTTTTGGCTATCTCAATCATTTTTTAATCTTTTAAACATAATTATGCTGTCATTCATTGTTCACAAATTTTTGAACATTCAAATGTATCAGTCTTTTCCTTCACGGAGTTTTCAGGTTTTCATAAGAAGACTGTACATAACTCAAGATTATAAAAATATGTTTGTATAGTTTTCTTTGGTTTCTTACTATTTTTTATGTTTAGCTCTTTAAGCAATATGATTTTTTGTATATTGTATTAATTTAGAGATATGACTTTATTTTTTCTACATGGATAGTTACTTGCCACAATATCATTTTCTGAATCTAAACTCCACTTATTTTATCAAACTAAATTCCCATTAGTACATTGATCTGTTTCTACATTTATTCCCCTAGGTCGGGAATCTCTTGGTAAGCAACAGGTCGGAATGTTCTGAGTCATTTATTCTTCTAAACTGGGTTTTTGTCCTTTGCCTGCTATATTTCTTTTCACTATATATATATATATATATATATATATATATATATATATATGTGTGTGTGTGTGTATATATATATCTATATATATATGTAGGTATATATGTAGGTATATATCTATACATATAGATATATGTCTGTATCAGTCACACAAAATTTCTACACATTGCCTTTCATCTTGCTAATTCTTGGAAGCTCTGTCCAGATATTTCTTTTGTTCTTGCCTCATTGTGTGTCTTCTTTATTTTCTTTCACTGTATTTGGTAATATTTTGCTTCCCTGAATCTATATGTTGACAACTGGCTATCTTACTTTTCTATCATCTAAGTGATGATGGTCGGGGGTGGAGAAGGACAATTGCTTGCCTGAGGCTTTGTATACTTGTTAGAATAGCTGAGCTCCACCTTCTCTCCTGTAATGTGGGTCCGTCCTGTTCCAGGTTCCTTTCACCTGGGGAGTGAGGAGCTGGGAAACAGCCTATTCCCCTTGGCTTCACCTTCGGGCAAGCAGTGGGGGCTTGGGGTACCCTGAACACCAGAATAAGAAGGACTTTACTCGGAGACACCAAATCCACACTGGCCATCCTAGTGCATCCCTGTCAGCTTGTTCTCTTTCTTAAGGAAAAAGAAATCCTTCAGTCAAAACTTTGGCCAAGGAGTGAATGCCTAGCTGCCTTTTATGTTGATGGGACAGAAGAGGTGGGCGTGTGGAGCCATAAATCTGCATCTGAGGGACTTCCCTGGTGGCGCAGTGGTTAAGAATCCGCCTGCCAAATGCAGGGGACATGGGTTCCAGCCCTGGTCCGGGAAGATCCCACATGCTGCGGAGCAGCTAAGCCCGTGCGCCGCAACTACTGAGCCTGTGCTCTAGAGCCTGCGAGCCACAACTACTGAGCCCGTGAGCCACAACTACTGAAGCCCGTGCGCCTAGAGCCCACGCTCCACAGCAAGAGAAGCCACCTCAATGAGAAGCCCGAGCACCGCAACAAGAGTAGCCCCAGCTCGCTGCAACTAGAGAAAGCCCGCGTCCAGCAGCGAAGACCCAATGCAGCCAAAAATGAAATAAATAAATAAATAAATAAATATATATTTCTAAAAATCTGCATCTGAGGGAATTCCCTGGTGGTCCAGTGGCTAGGACTCCATGCTTCCACTGCAGGGGACATGGGTTTGATCCCTCGACAGGGAACTAAGATCCCAAATGCTGCACACGGCCAAAAGAACAAAAAATCTGCATCTAATCTTCAATCAGCCCCATCAACGTCCACCCCACCGGTCACTCCTGACTTTTGAATCGGGCCATTCTATGTGTTCTGCGGGGTAGGTCAGCTGCCCTCTGTACTTATTTTAGCATTTGATTTCCTTGATTTGGCTTTATTATTAAATATCTGCTTTGTTGATGCCCCCTGAATTGTTGAGTTTATACTCTTTTAAACTTCTCTACTATCATTTAAATAGGGGTCTCAGGAGGAAGAGTAGGTGAAAGTTTGTACTCAATCCAGCACCTGAATTAAAATTATTTTCAAGTGATTTACATACCTGGTAATTCTTTAGAATTGTGGATCTAAATTCTTCAGAACTGTGGATCTGTTGATGGTGTCTTTTGATTTCTGGCACTCTAAGGAAAGATGATATAGATATAGGTTATAGGTATGTAGATATAGATATAGATAATAGGTACAGGTATAGGTATAGATGTGTGTGTGTGTCCTATGATTCTGGGGGATGAACCTGAAGACAGAATGGTGTGTGCTCAATCTGCATCTTAATCCAGTTTCTCCTAAAGCTTTCTTTTATTGACAAGCAACCCCTCAAAACCCGTATTTCCACGAGTATATTTTAGCGACTGTCACTCTACAACACACATTCTTCCTTAGTCTCAGACTGGATTTCATTGCCAGCATTTTCTGGGACTGACCGAGTATTAGGAGAAGACTCTCTGGCCCTTCTGACCTCTCTGGAATCATTTAACTCACAATCAGTCACTACAAGCTCCTGGTAGACTTGGGAGTATACAGTATGAATACCCACATGTGCTGGAGATGGCACATATTCCCATATTCTTCTATATATACTATTAAGAATCAAACATATTTTTTCTCACTGAGAAAACTAATACACACTCATTGCTGAGAAATTGGATAATATTAAAATGAATAAAAAGCAAAAATATTACTTCCAACCTCATTTCCCAAAGAGAATAGTTGTTAATCCTTTATTTTCTTTCAATTTTTTTCTATGCATTTTTAAACAAAATTAGGGTCGTTTTATACACATACATTTGTAAAATATTACACTCTGCTTTTAAAATATCTTAATGTCATGAATATTTTTAAATGTCATTAAGTATATTTGGAAAATATTAAGTTAAAAAAATTTTGGTATTGACTGGAATTAAAGAACTCAAAACAAAATAGATGTATGTGCATATTAAGAAGTCTCACTCCATACTGATTCCACCACTGTCACCACCATCACCACCATCACCATCACCCTCTCAACACTAAAGTAACCGCTTTCATTAATTTATTATTTATCTTTCCAGTTGAAAACACTATTTTTAACGGCTGCATAAAAATCCATCCCAAAGAGATATAAGATTTACACATTCTCCTAATTTGGGGCATTTGGAATGTTTCCAATTTTTCACGATTATAAATAATATTTACAAAATATTTTAAAGTATTGCTATGACTTGGCAGAGCTTCCTGACTTTCTATTCACTATATTTTATTTTTCTGTCTGGCACCAAAGGAGAAATAAAAGTTCGTTAAATTGTACTTCTGGCTTTTAACAAAACCTTGAAGCTAAAGGGTCCCTTAGAGTTAGACTAGTTTAGTATCAACCCCTCATTTAATAGATGTAGGAAAGTAAAGCAGAGAATGAGTGACTCGCCCAGGGCCACAAGCGAGTTAGCAGGAGGAAAGTGATGGAACACAGGACAGTCTGGCTGCAACATCTGCCTCACCACTGCCCTCCCCAGGCTGGTAGGGATGACTGGGGTAGTAGACCCTTAAAGTCAAAGTGACCGCATATCTCTGCTAGAACATCTTGGCTGAACCATCTTTAGGCTGAACATCAGGTATATAAGTAAGAAAAGAGATGAAAACTGAGAAAATAAGAAAAGGGACAATTCTAAACCTCCCGTATTGTTTCTAAATCATGCAGCAGAATCCAGCCAGCTGCCAAGGAGAGAGGCATAGTGTGAAACTAGATTCCCCCTAAGCTCCCTGGACAACCTGCCTTTCCTTGTTCATTTCTCTTAAGGGAATGTGGAAAATTCCCTGGGATTTAGAAGCCTCTGACTCATCAACACATATGTCTGAGAATTTATTCTAAGATAATACACAGACAAGTACACAAGATGCATATAAAATGATTTTCATTGCAGCCTTAGATATTATAATGAAAACTGGAGAATTCTATTCCTTCAGGATATATTGTATCTGCCTCTGCAGCTTCTCTCAGCCTCACCTGGCTCTGAGGCCCTTTGCTCTGCCTTGGCTACTGCTGTGGCTAGCCCGCTCTTCGAAGACCCGTAGTAGTCCCCCTCCTATGGCCAACCAGCCACACGCTCACAGTCTCTGACTCTCCCGGTCACTTGCAAATTCCAATGGAGAATTTCACTGTAGAACCTGAAATCTTGCTCGGCCAGTGGCTGCTAAAGATGCTGAGTGATGAGAGGGAGTGTGAGGGAGTCAACTTCCTGGTTAGGAAAACTTGGACCAGTGGAAGAGAGAAGAGAGGGGCAAGCAGGGAAAGGCCTCTCCCTTCCTCCCTCCAAAACACTGTTCTGAGACTTGACTTCTCCACATGGTCTTCCTGGGTACATCCTGCAGGACCAAGCAGATGTACCTACTAAGGAACTGGTGCCTCTTAAGGTCTCCTTGTGAAGCAAAGGCTTCCCACTTTCACTACTTCACGCATCTTTTCCTTCACTCTGGCTCCCCTGGGATTGCACCTTTCTTGTCTTGGGTTCTGTTTCACAGGGAACCTGGGTTAAGACAGATTGGTTTTGAACTTTGGTTTTAAAAATTGATGTTGTGAACAGTTGCAGTTAAAAATGATGACGTATATCTATATTCACTAGCTTGGAAAGAGCTCTGAGTGATATTTTTGGAGGGAAGTTAACCCTGTTTGTTTCTAGACAGTCAGATTTTGGACATTTTCTTTTTTTAAAACTATTATGGATTTACTCTTGCACTTGCTACAAGTATGTATTAAATTTATAAACAGAATAGTTTTGGGGAGTCCAATTTTTACACTAAAATGTTGCCAAATTTTTCATCACCATAAAATTTGCTCTAATGAATACATTTTAAAGATAAATACTTTATCAATGTCACATGTATATAGAAGTAATGTTTACCTGTGTAAATAGATATATACATAGTGTATCGGTACCTAAACCATTTTTGAATGGAACTTTTTTATTAGGCTGTCCACTGACAAACTGCTTTACTCAGCTTCCAGTTTCAGAAATGCCACTGAATAATTGCCTATTCACAAAGAACAACAGTCCCTTTGTGAAACAAAGATTTTTGGCTTGCAGCCTTACAGACAGAGTGCACAGCACTATTATAACTGTTCATACACATTTGTCAAAAAAGGATGGTATCTGGGGTTAGTTCAATCAGTTCCCTACAGAATTCAATAATAAACTTCTAGCTAAACTCAGAAATGCTATTTTATTATTTACATGTGAAGTGAGTTGTTGTTGTTTTTTTTCCATTTAGGGTATGTCAGCTGATTTAAATAAGCAACTTATACTGAGGAAAGCTTTTATCCAAGCGAGCAAGCTAAATGGAAAAATGCAAAACCAAATAAAAACTGCTAAAAAATAAAGATGTTGCCCAATTCTGGACCCAAATGAATTAGGAAATAGATTATCCAATGGTTCATGATTCTAAATTCAAATATGGTGCCAATGTACAGAAATAGTAGGGGAAAGATGTTACAGAGGAGTCCGAATCAACTCTGAAATATCATTTTCTGTGGGGAAGAGAGGATGAAGAAATCATTAAAAGCAATGGCTAAGTTAAAAGACATCTTCTAACACACATGTCCCACACCTGGTAAGATATGTAATTAAAAGGGGTATGTGGATACCAACATGAAATACGGAGTAAAGAGAAGAGTCATTATTTCAAGCCTATCCCCTGAAGTCACTAGTGCCCCCTCATTCTCCTTCTAACTGGATTCTGGAGTTTCGTACACATTCTTCTTGCAGTACCTAAAGTTCTCTGAAGCTCAGGGCATCCAACTCACTTGGTCTGCTCTCTCCTGTCCTGTCTTCCAGGCCCCATCTGTGGCCCAACATTGACGATGCTAAGGAAACTCCCTCATCCTGGTCTCACTTCTCGTGTTCACAGTGGAAGTTGAACTTCCTTAACCTTGTGATATATTCTTCCTGTTGCCGTTTCTGGCATCAGTCTGGTCACTTCTAAAGGTAGTCTACTGCCTCCTGAGAAAAAGAAAGCTTTCTCCTCAAGCATTTCAGCACTTCTGCAGGCCCCAGGAAAAGCATGTTCCCATTCTGCTTAGATGCAGCTGGAACCCCGAAGTAGCACTCTCCCGACTCTTTCTGTTCCCAGTCTACCATCTTCACCCATTTACAGGATGCTCAGTCACACACCCAGCCATTCATTCAACAAGCCTTTTCAGAGCACACTGGGGTCACTGTGTTCAGTTCTAGAAATTTCATGGTGAGGCAAACCAGAAGCAACAACCCCAGGCCTCCCGGAGTACCCCTTCTAGTGAGAGAGGAGACATGGACTGAATCATCCCCAAATGCAGAATTATAAACTCTACTAAGGGTTGTGAAGGTAAGTTCCCAAAAGCTAATAGAGCATGTAATGAGAATACCGATGTATTCTGGCAGGACCAAGAGGCATGTCCAAGGAAGTCATCTAAGCAAGGATACTCACACTGATATCCAAAGAAGTTTTCTCGGCAAAAAGAAGGAATGTGCCAGGCAGAAGGGAGAGTTTTTGTCAAGTTTGTGACATCCTCGGTGAATGAAAGAATTTTGGTATTTTGGAGCTAAGAAAGTTTGAAAGGTTAGGAGGTACGTACATTCTACAAATTCTGGCCAAGACGTTAACGGTGAAAAGTGTTTATCGCCCTCCCCACTCCCTCAAGCGCCTCCGTCCCGGAGCTGTCCACTGCAACACGCTCCAGCTCTTTTCTTTCGAGAGGCCCAACCAGGAGGCTTTACATAAGCACAGGCTCCGGGGTCCCAGCCAGACAATATTATGACCACAGAATGAACCTCTTTCTGGTATAGTACCTTGTACGCAACTTTATAGACGGCAAAGTGTAATCAGTAAGGATCCTAGCAGTAAGGGATGGGGCAGTGTGACTGGCAAGAGCGGAGAACTGTTACCATTCCTAGGCCAGAGGGAGCTGGGAAAAGACTGGTTTCTAGAATGTGAACAGATGCAGAGGCTACCTGACCAGAGACATCACCTTTGAGAATGGGATGCAGCCCACCTGTGGTTACACCTCAGGCAGGCACCTGGGCGGAGGAAGAGTCCAACCTCTCTCTCCTCCCACCCTCTGAGCTCTTGTCCTTGCTGGAACTCAATGAGAGCCGGAGGGCAAGGACACCCACATGGATCATCCCCCCAGGACACAGAGCAGAATGGAGAACGGGGGATAGGCAAACCAGGTGACCTAGTCAGGAGAGTTAAAGCATAGTGCCCCAGTTTCAAATATTTGAGGTGCCACTAATGAAGTCTGTTCATCTCTAGATGCCTCAATTTCCTCATCTTTAAAATGGAAATGATGGGCTTCCCTGGTGGTGCGGTGGTTGAGAGTCCGCCTGCCGATGCAGGGGACGCGGGTTCGTGCCCCAGTCCGGGAAGATCCCACATGCCGCGGAGCGGCTGGGCCCGTGGGCCATGGCCACTGAGCCTGCGCATCCGG
>NC_041231.1:84283409-84289802 GCF_002837175.3 Physeter macrocephalus
TGTGCTCCGCAACGGGAGAGGCCACAACAGTGAGAGGCCCGCGTACCGCAAAAAAAAATAAAAATAAAATAAAATGGAAATGATGACAACAATACATTGGTTTGCTTTAAGCACTCATAAAATGTTTAGACTAGTGCCTGACATCTGGTCAGTGCTTATAAATGTTCTTACAGAAGAATGTTTAGAAATGATTTTATAGAAGAAACTGAAGTTCACACAAGGTAAGTGACTTACTCAAGCTCCTGCTGTCAAAAGGGGCACAATCAAAACCAGAATCCAGACCTTATTGTTCTTGTCTGAACACTCATATCTCCTTTAAGCTGTGTCTTCCACTCTCTTCTTCAGAATCAACAGAATAATTACTAAATTGACTAATAGTTAATTCTGTTAGCACATTCTGAATCTTAGCGCTGTTTGTTAATTTGGAGGGTATTTGCATTTTCTCCCAACTTTATTGAGATACAATTGACATATGACATTGTGTAAGTTTAAAGTATACAACCTATTGATCGGATACACTTAGGTATTGCAATAGTGTTAAACTCACATCTCCATCTCGTAGCACAATTACCATTTCTTTTTTGTGGTAACAACATTTAAGATCTACTCTCTTAGCAATGGTTGATCATACTTTTCAAAAATTTATTCACAGAGGACAGGAAAATGTTTCTCCTATTCTCTGTAACTTAATGCAAATAAGAACCTGTACCTTCACAACCACATAGAGAAGACGAAGAGAGAACAGCTCTGTCTTCCTCTCTGTCTACCATGTGAGGACACAATGAGAAGGCAGCTATCTGCAAGCTAGGGAAAAGGCCCTCATCAGGAACTGAATCTGCCGGCACCTTGATCTTGGACTTCCCAGCCTCCAGAAATGTGGGGAATAAATGTCTGTTGTTTAGGCTATCCAGCTATTGTGTTATGGCAGCCTAAGATAACTAATACAAGATCTTCTGTCCATTTTAAATTGGAATATTTATCTTTTTATTATTGAGTTGTAACAGTTCTTTATATATTCTAGATACAAGTCCCTTTGCAAACTGTCACTTTCATCTAAGATGCCACCATCTCTCGTTTGGACTAATTACCCCATCTTCCTGCTTCTACTCCAAATCTCTGTATTGCATTCACCACACAGTGGTCAGAGTAATTAATTTAAAATATACATCCGATTGTGTCATCCCTCGGCTCAAAATCCCTTACGGCTTCTCTTCTGATCCAGAATAAAATCCAAAGTCTTTACCGTTGCGGACAAGCCCCAACCGATGTTGCCTCTGACCCCCGCTCAGTCTTTATTTCTCTCTCTTCCCATTGCTTACCCTGCCCCAGGCACAGTGGTCCCTCTGCTCTCTCCTAAGCAGGCCAAGCAAGCTACCACCTCGGAGCCTCTGTACTTGCTGTTACAATAAGAAGCCAGCCAAGAGAAACTCAAGAGAAAGTATTGTAGGCAGAGGGAAGGTCCAGAACAGTTAGGCTGAAAGTGAGACTGACATGTCCAAAGAACAAAAAGATGTCTAGTGTGGATACAGCAAGTGGAGAAGAGGCAGTAGGTGACACCGATGGGAAGTTCAGTAAGGCTCTGTAAGGCAGGGTGAGGACTCGGGATTTGACCACAATACAATGATGGGAAACCACTGGAGGTTTTTAAGCAGGAGAGTAACGTCTGATTTAAGTTGTAAAAGCATTGTTCAGGATGGGTAGACAGTGGCCACAAGTTTGGAGACAGGAAGAAAATTAGGATGCCTTACTCTTACCCACTCAAATGTCCCCACTCTACTCCCAACTAGTCTTCTTCTACTTACGCAGATTCTCTGCCCTATATACTCTTCATTTTCCCCAGACGCAAGCTCTTCCATGAATGAATGATTGCATGAACGAACGAGTTTGCATCTTAACATTAATATACCAAAAGAGCTTATTCACGTTCAAGAAGCACTTAGTGAGCATTAAAAAAATTCTGAAAGGCACAATACTCTGCTGTGGTTAGTATACACGTGACCAAGACACTCTCCTTGCCTTTAAGAAGCTTTTTTAGTTCATTGAGGAAGATACTACACCTGTATCTAAAACACCAGCAAGAAGGGTTACAAGTAAAAGAGTTACAGGTAAAGTTCTATAGAGAGTTCAAAGGATTGGATGATCACTTCCAGGTAGAAAAATCACAGAAAATGTCCTATTTGAATAGAGTAAGACTTGAAGAGGTGAAAATGGTTAGAAAGTGCATTTTAGGCCGACGAAAAGAAACTGATGTCGAATCTGGGAGCAGAATAAGATATTAAAGATCATTTAGTCCAAAACTGATTTTCCATGAGTGTATCAAATTATTTTATGGTCAATCACAAATATAGAGAACAGACTTGGTTGCCGGGGAGAGGGGAGTGGGGGAGGGAAGGATTGGGAGTTTGGGATTAGCAGCTGCAAACTATTATATATAGGATGGCTAAAGAAGGACCTACTGTAGAGCACAGGGAACTGTACTCAATATCCTGTGATAAACCATAATGGAAACGAATATGAAAAAGAATATAAATGTATAACTGAATCACTTTGCTGTACAGCAGAAATTAACACAACATTGTAAATCAACTCTACTTCAATAAATTTTTTTTAATGATTTTACCGTTGAACAAGTACTCTTTCAACTTCACGCTTTCCCGTAAAACCGTATATGCAGTTTGGTAATGAGACTGCTACATTGAAGAGCCTCAAAATTGTGGTGTAAACCTCCAGGCTATGGCTGGACCAGTGATAAAAATACATATAACAGTCAGGCGTGGAAGAGAAAACGTCTGGACTATTTGTGAAAGTCTGCTCCATCTACCCCATAATGTTTCTGGTGCTCTTCTATCTGTTCTTCTCTCTACGGAATCTACTTTCATGCTTGTATAAAGAGAGCTGATGAAATTTAACTTCTGCTTGTCTTGGAAGCTGAACTAAGTCAATAATAAACATGTACTTTGGAATTTTGTCTATTTGAACATTCACAACCTGCTGCTAGACTTTTTAAAAATCTCAGAAGTTTTAGGCTAGTATAAAGGAAAATCATTATGATATTCACCAGAGAGAAAAAAAATCATTGATTTTTAAACTTTGAGTTGACAAAGTCAATAGAGTATGTTCAAAGAAAAATCAGTGAGTTGCTACAGTCGTGGCTCAGTAACACTGGACTTGAACATGGACTGATAATGAGTATTTATCTTTAACATTCACATGAAGATCGTGTCTGCAAACCTCAGCAGTTTCAGGATACTGCCAGATAAAAACGTTTCCATTTACGTTTCAATTTTCACTGCTTAATCGCATCCCTTATGGATCAAGGATGCATACATTTTCAGGGCTAGAAGATTAGGCAGAAAAGTCATTACAATTCTTTCTGTGTCCAGGCTGGGTTGACAAGAAGTCCTCGGTGTTTTTTTCTGACAGTGTTGCTTTGGAGACAACAAAAAGTTAGATCAGAGATATGGGGATATATGTTTATGTATAGCTGATTCACTTTGTTATACAGCAGAAACTAACACACCATTGTAAAGCAATTATACTCCAATAAAGGTGTTTAAAAAAAAGTTAAATCAATAAGTATTCCAAAGACAATCCTTTATACCTAGCATATCAGTAAGTATGGGTATTAGGGAAAAAGGAAAAGAGGTAGTTTCTGCCTTTAGGAAATGTACACAATTGTTGGAAAGTTTATGTGTGTATCCATATACTATGAGAAAGAGCCAGAATGAGAGAAAGAGAGACATGGAAGCAAAATATGGACAAATATTTAGCAAAATATAGCATTTGTACTACAGACATTAGGAAGGGAGAAGAAATTGTGAGCAGGAGTTAATCAGAGAAGGCTTCCTAGAGGAGAGGGTAGGATTCAAGTAGTTATAGTAGAGAAGAGAAAGTATTCCACATAAAGAGAATGGCACAAGCAAAGACACTAAGATATTCCCTCCTTTTTTATTAATCCACTCGACATTTATTAAGCACTTCGCACACGGACTGCTAACCAGTAGTTTCAAAGATGAGCTGAAAGATGAAACCATGCTCTCTCCCTTCACGGGAGTGGCTTAGGAGCCATTCAATCTTCTAACCCAGTATCTACTCTGCAATCAGATTTTCTGAACGTTTATTAAAAGGTTGAAGCTTCTGCTACTTTCTCAATGCATCTTCTTCTTTTAAAACCCTCTATCCAGTTCACCTGTATCCTCATATCCTTCATGAGATTATTTTCCACCTGCTGCTCTCACAGTCCAGAGCATTAGCAGTTCTGGGAGCAAACACTAGAAACCCAGCCGAGATGTGTGGGTTGATGAAGCTCAGCAGTGAAATGACCCATAACCAGAGCCACCCAAGTTCAGTTAAAGGATGATCGTGATTTGGAGCAGCCAAGGACCACTGCCATCTGACAGTGGGGAAACTGACTCCTTGGAGAAAATCAGGATAATGACCTGCCAGCCCCTGCCAACTGGAACTAAGTGTGGGCAGATAGAATCAGACTCCTCTCCCTGCCCTGAACACTGAACAGTTAGGCTCACATCCATTCCAAGAGCAAGGGCAGCTCCAGAGAACATTGTGAAATGGGTCTTTGGTCATCAGTGCCCTATTACTCTCTTATTTGATTCTCCTTTAGAGGTGCCTTCTCTGTCCAATTCTCTGTTTCTTCAGGCCAGCCACAGGCTTCCCAGAGCCTCCTCCCCAAAGTGGGTGGACTTTTCCTTTGCCCACATGGAGGCATGTGAGCACGGCTGGAGATAATCAAGCAATTGGACAGGTCAGTTTCTGTATATTCATCATAAGCTTCTACTTCAATAGGAAAATAGAAGTCATCTCCCCTTCCCACCATGAAATTCCCCACCCACCTGCATATACATGTTCATCATCTCCTCTCCTACCATTTCAACACAGAGTTGTCGTTAAGAGCATGGAGTTAGACTACAAAGGTTCAACGTCTACCACTTAGCAGCAATGTGATCTTGGGTAAATTGTTTAGCCTCTCTGGGCCTCAGATTCCTTGAGAGTAAAATAGGGGGAATTTTAGAACCACCTCATCAGTTTGTTGTGAACTTATAAGGGAAAGCCAATGACCATTACAGTGATCCATAAAGCAAACTCTAAGTTTATTTATTTGCCAGGCAAGGGAACATGCACCAGTGAAGAAGTTCACCGAGGTGGGGAGGGAGGTGTATATATAAATAAATAAAGGAGCAGGTGGGGCTCACAGTGGTCATACTAATTAAGAATAATAAGTAGGAATGTACTCTTATTCACAGGATTAAATTGTTTAATCCATGGTAAAGCATTTGAAACATTGCCTGGCATATAAGAAACCCTCAAAAATGTTACCTTTCATTATTTATTACTAAACTGTTCCGAATCTTGTTCTCTCACCATCTCAGGGATTTTACTCTTGAATTTTCAGTTCTCTCTGTCTCTACTGGATCATTCCCGTTAGCATTCAAATATATTCTACAACCTCCATACATAAGCCTTCTCTCTTACTTAGTAAAGATGAAGATGGAATCTTAAATTCCATGGTGAAAAGATAGATTTATATTATAAATGATTTGGAGAAAACGGGGAGTCATCTAAAAATAAAACCAAAGTTGTACCAGTACTTCCCACTTTATACCAGGAAAATCTATTGGATCAAAGATCTCAGTTTAAATAATGAAACTATAAATATACTGTAAGAAATCATGAGAGAATTCTTTAATAAACTCAGAGTGGGAAAAGCTTTCTTAACTATGACACAAAACTCAAGGGCCATAAACAAAAAGATTTATAAATTTATTTATTTTATTTTTTTTTTTGCCGCACCGCACGGCATGTGGGATCTCAGTTCCCTGACCAGGAATCAAACCTGCACCCCCTGCAGTGGAAGCGCGGAGTCAACCAGTGGACCGCCAGGGAAGTCCCAAGATTTATAAATTTGACAATAGAAAAATCAAACATTTCTGCAAGGCAAAAGCCACCATAAACAAATTCAAAAGACAAACAACAAACTGGGAAAATAAATTCCAAAGATAACAAACTGGGAAAACACATTTACATCGTTATATTGCAAACAAAGGGCTACTTTTCCTATAGCACGTATAAAGTGCTAAGAAAAAAAACCAATAACTCACTTTTTTGAATGGACAACAATCCCCAAAAAAGGAAATACAAATATCTTTTAAATATAAAAAGATGTTCAATCTCACTCATAATTAAAGAATACAAATTAAAATTATCCAGAGCTACCATTTTTCACTTACCAGATTAGCAAAGGTCAAAAGCTAGATAAGGGCTTCCCTGGTGGCGCAGTGGTTGCGCGTCCGCCTGCCGATGCAGAGGAACTGGGTTCGCGCCCCGGTCTGGGAGGATCCCACAGGCCGCGGAGCGGCTGGGCCCGTGAGCCATGGC
>NC_041231.1:84289970-84316888 GCF_002837175.3 Physeter macrocephalus
GAGAGGCCGCAGCAGAGGGAGGCCCGCATACCACAAAAAAAAAAAAAAAAAAAAAGCTAGATAATACTCTGTGTTAATGAGGTTTTGGGGAAAGAAAATGCCGCGAGAGCTGCTCGCGCCTTACCCGCGGGCTGCCGGTTCCAGCATGGTCGACGACGCGGGCGCCGCCCGAGGCTCTGGGGGACGGGCTGCTGGGGTTCCCACTTCCGCCGCCACGGATTCGCTCCCTGCCGTGGTGGTTTCCTGTGCAGTAGCTGAGGAACCCGCTGGTGTTTTCTTTGGAGGCGTGGCTGGCCGACTCGATCTTCCGCCCGAAACGAGCCGTGGTTCCGGAAATGGAGTGGATGAGCCAGGCCCTGCTGACGGTGGACGCAGTTCACGCTGGGAAGTTGGTGGAAATCACGGTCTTCGGGCGGCCGGCTGTCCAGCACCGGGTGAAGAGCATGCTCCTGAGCCTGGCGTCGAGTCACCGGGAGCAGCGCACCCGAGCTGAGAAGATGGAACAACTCGAGGAGTTCTTGAAGGCCCAGGCACCAGGTCCCCAGGTCCCCCGGTCCCCCAGCGTCCTGTTGCATAAGTGTTGTCAGGAGCATGAGAACAGTTCTCCTTCTGCTACTAAAGTTCAAGAGAAGCAAATATCCTTAAATCTATGCATTTATTTTTTTCCTGTATCTTGATGGATAGTGGTTTGATTATTTTGCTGCTGATTATTATTTTGCTGATTAATTTTCCCATGAGTAATGGTTATTGCTCATAGGAATGTAAATTCGTTCAACTATGAAGGAGAATTTAGCATTATCATCCAAAATCATAACTGTTCATCCCTTTGATCCAGAAAATTCTTTTATTTATTTATTTGAATTTTATTTTTTTATACAGCAGGTTCTTATTAGTTATCTATTTTAAACATATCAGTGTATATACGTCAGCAAATTCTACGTAGAGAAATTTATCCTGCAAATTACACATACGCGCGTGCGCGCGCACACACACACACTTCCAAAACAACACATATATAAGGTTATTCACTGCAACATTGTTTGTAAGTTAAAAGCATTAGAAATAAGTGTGTCCTCCATCAAAAAGAGTTAAATAAACTTTGGTGCATTTACACAAAGAAATAAGATACCAGCTTCTCCTCTGCCCAGCCTGTGAATGTCAGCTTTCCTCTACACTCAGTCCCAGGTCTTCTTCTTTCTCACTCTCAGTAGTGTCTCCCATGCCATGGCTTTAAATGTCTTCATAGAAAATAGCTCATTTCAGAAACCTAATCGTCATCTTTGTTGTTTCACTCTCCCACGTTCCCTTCACCAAATACCACTAACCCAGCTCAAAAATATTTTAAGAGTTTTTTAAACAGCTTTATTGATGTGTAACTGACATGAAATAAACTGCCTATAATTAAGATAAAATAGGTGTATTATTTAATTAGTTTTGACACAGGTATACTCCCAAAACTATCACCACAATCAAGATAATAAATCCATTACCCCCAAAAGTTTCCTAATGCTCCCTTGGAATCCTGCCAGCCCACCCCCCATCACCCCACATTCCCATCCCCAAGCAGTCACTGATAATGCTTTCTGTCACTACAGCTCATTTTGCACTTTCTTGAATTTTAAATAAATAGAATCATACAGTATGAACTCTTTGTCAGACTTCTTTCATGCATCATAATTATTTTACAATTCATCTACATTGTTGTATGCATTAATAGCTCATTCCATTTTTTTGCTGAGTAGTGTTCCACTGTATGGAAATATCACAGTTGTTTAAACTCACCTATTGATGAACATTTTTGATCCTTTCCACATTTGGCTATTACACATCAAGTTGTTATGGATGCAAAAATATATTTAATCCATCCAGTTCCCTTCATTTAAAAAAAAGTAATATGTTTCTTCTTTCTATTTGTTAAAAAATATTTATTTATTTATTTGGTTGTGCTGGGTCTTAGTTGCAGTGTGTGGGATCTTTAGTTGTGGCATGTGAACTCTTAGTTGCAGCATATGGGATCTAGTTCCCTGACCAGGGGTCAAACCCGGGCCCCCTGCACTGGGAGTCTTGTCCACTGGACTGCCAGGGAAGTCCCTCTTCCTTCTATTTTTAATGCCTCACTTAGTCTGCAATTATCTCTAATGAGTAGATGTAAGGTTCCTTAACTGATCTTTTATCTTCTACTCTTCATCCTACCCAATTCATTCTCCATCCTACAACTACAGTTATCTTCAAAACATATGAGTGCACAGTCCTTTCTTATTTAAAGTCCTTCAATGACCACCACTCTCCACTCTCCTCCCACCCACCCAATATACTAAGAATAAAACCCAAACTCCATAGCCTAAAGACAATCCAACCTGCCTTACCCAACCTATCCTCTTTAACTTCATATAGTACCACCATCTCTCATGGTTATGCTTCTTGACCTACATGATCTTTCTCTCATTTCCTCAGAATAAAATTAAGGATTATGAAACAACTACCTAAATTTCCTCCTGCTCTTGAAGAGGTTACAGTGAGATGGATTGACCCATTCAAGAAGTGAAGCAAGGAGTCTTTGATCTAAGGAAGAAGGAAAATGAACAAGGCCAAAAACTTTGCAAGTCCCTGATGCTGATGGTCAAGGTGCTAAAAGGCAAGTCTAGGTGGGTCACCAAGTCTTTTCATAGATAAAGGCCACAGAGAAGCAACCCAAAATAAAATATGTACAGCTGAAAACAATGGTATGAAATATGAAATTTTAAAAGATGAAAATTATTAGTGATGATTACTGATATGGAATACAGACAAGGGAAATCTAATATAAAAATAATTGATATTCCTAAAGAAAAGAAGCAAATGGTAAAACAAAAAGTTCTGAAAGATTTAATGACAAAAAGAGAAGACTTAAACCACCAGAAAATTTTTCCCAGGAAAATCTGTTAAAGTGTAATTTTGTGTCCAATCAATTGTATTTGAAACATAAAGGTAAGAAACAGACTTTCTCAAATAAGCAACGGTTCATGAAATTTAGTGCTCACAAGCTCTTTGAGAGTCATCCAACATCAAAATAAAGCAAGCCGAAAGACAAGTGAAAATAAAGAAACTAGAAATGGAGGTTCCATGGCCAATGAATGGTGGGTCATTAAACTCATTCAATGGTTTAAAGAAAAAGCGGTGCTGTAAGAATTGTGTTTACAGGAGAGAGCAAATTTATGAATCTTGATAAGGTAAAAGTAAAAATAGCCTTAGCAGAAATGTGGTCTTGAAGGGATGAGGTAAGGATAGTGTCAAGTTTCTCATCTTCAGAGGAGGAAGTCCATAGATACTGTTCAAATGGAAGTCTTTTGGTATTTGGGGTTTTTGTTTTTTAAATTTATTTTATTATTTATTTATTTATTTTGGGCTGTGTTGGGTCTTTGTTGCTGTGTGCAGGCTTTCTCTACTTGCGGTGAGCGGGGGCTACTCTTTGTTGTGGTGCGCGGGCTTCTCGTTGCAGTGGTTTCACTTGTTGCAGAGCACGGGCTCTAGGTGCACAGGCTTCAGTAGTTGTGGCACGTGGGCTCATTAGTTGTGGCTCGCGGGCTCTAGAGCACAGTAGTTGTGGCACACGGGCTTAGTTGCTCCACTGCCTGTGGGATCTTCCTGGACCAGGGCTCGAACCCATGTCCCCTGC
Organism: Physeter macrocephalus; assembly: GCF_002837175.3. NCBI lineage: Eukaryota > Metazoa > Chordata > Mammalia > Artiodactyla > Physeteridae > Physeter > Physeter macrocephalus. The sequence continues at coordinate 84,293,626 of NC_041231.1, forward strand.
ATTGGCAGGTGGATTCTTAACCACTGTGCCACCAGGGAAGTCCCTTGGTATTTTTTTTAAGTGAAAGAATCTTCTGAAATTTTAGACTTATCTTTTAGGAAATAAAATTTCTTGATATGAAGAAATTCTTATTAATCTGAGGTTGAGCAATTCTATCAATTTCATTTGTTTTTCTCCTGTTAAATTCAAGTAGAGAAAATCTGAATGCTTTTTATTTTTGAAAAGCATTTATAATGAGATCCTATTTTTTAAAATAATTTTATTTATTTATTTTTGGCTGCATTGGGTCTTCATTGCTGCGCACGGGCTTCCTCTAGTTGTGGCGAGCGGGGGCCGCCCTTCATGGCGGTGTGCGGGCTTCTCATTGCGGTGGCTTCTCTCGTTGTGGAGCACGGGCTCTAGGCACGCAGGATTCAGTAGTTGTGACACACGGGCTCTAGAGCACAGGCTCAGTAGTTGTGGCGCACGGGCTTAGTTGCTCCGCGGCATGTGGGATCTTCCTGGACCAGGGCTCGAACCTGTGTCCCCTGCTTTTGGCAGGTGGATTCTTAACCACTGCACCACCAGGGAAGCCCTCCGAGATCCTATTTTTATAGAATTATATCTATACACACATAAGGATACATATAAAGAGAGATGATGACAAAGATCTTGTCTGCCAAAAGTTAATGATGATTATTTCTGGGTAGTTGATAGTGGGTTTTGTTTTGTTTGGTTTTTTGTTTTTTACTTTCTCCTTTAACTTTTCTGTAGTACTTAATTTTTTGTGGTAAGCGTGAATCAGTTTACAAAACCCATACTTTTTAATAGGATGTCTGCCTTCTGAGCTATCACAGGGTATAGCTGGGGAGAGGGAAGTTGACCAGAAGGCCCACTGATCATGGGTCTCACACTTTACAAAGACAAGAAACTCAGATTTTTCAATGTTCTCTCCAAAATGAAGATGCACATATTGTAACTGAGATACACTGACAAAATTAAACGTTTCAAACATAGCACATTTTCTTCTTTTTAAAATTATACCTGGAGCCTCAAGATGTCCATGCCTCTTTCACACCCTGAGAAGCCCTGCATACATTATTCAAAGTTAAGAAATGCCAATTTAACACAATGGGAAGGATAGGACCCAGAGGAGGAATCCTGGTTCTCCCTTCTACATCCTAGATTATGCCCAGTTTTGAGCTTTCTACCAGGTGAATACTATGCAATCCTGATACTGTCATCTACAGAGCTGCAAGCATTGAACAAAACTAGTCCTGGTTAGGTAATGCACAGATCTCTTTGTGTTATGATGCTCATAGCTGATTACTTGCTTAGATTTGGCTTGACTTTGGTCTGCCTTTGATCTGATCACTCGATTCCTAATTTTAGTACTTGACTTCAGCAAAAACTCACTGCTTTTCTTACTAGATCTATGATTAAATTATCCGCATTTTTTTTAACTTACATCACATCTATGGGTATCAGTTCCTACTTATTCCTTGACTCACTGTTTCTTAACCCCTGGCTGGCTGTAGTAGTGTGATATTGGACAAAATGGACCAAGAAAGCAGTGCAACTCACTTGCTTATTAAAGTTTCTATAGCAGTGAAAAGTGAAAAGGATTCATGAGGGTGTTGAGAAATTCTGGCCAGATCAACATCCAGGTTGATGAAACGCAGTGCCTCGTGGGAAGCTGGTCCTGGGACTCATGGGTTCTCCCTGCCCGTAAGGTGTGATAGAAATAGTTTTAGAAATAGAAGCAAGTGATCAGATCAAAGGCAGACTTACCCTACAAGGAATCCTAAACAGACTCCTTCAAATGAGGTAAAAAGACCTTAGACAGTAACTCTAATTCTCACAAAGAAACAAAGAGCACCAGTAAAGGTAGCTACATAGGTAAATATACATAAAAGACAGCATAAGTTTATCCTTGTTAGTAACTTTTTCCTTCTATTTGATTTAAAAGACAGCTGCATAAAGCAATAATTATAAAACTGTTGATGGGCTTATAATTCATAAAGATATATAGTTGTAGGACAATAGTAACATAAAGAAAAGAAGGAAAAAGGAGTGATACTGAAGTAGAAAAAAATTGGAGAAAATAAATAAAATACAATAAATCCTAGCTCTGCTAGTTGTATAAGCTTGAGCAATTTTTTTACCCCATCCTGAGTCTCAGTATTCTCCATACAGAGTATAATATTTACCTTATCCTTAAGTAAAATAATATTTATTTTACAAGCTTGTTGAATGGATTAGTGAAAACAATTTTATGGAAACATTTTGCACAATGATTTGCACAGGTGCTCAATAAATGCTAGAACTGCTTCTTCTGAGCAATGGGTACTTGGCAGTTTATTATACTACTTTCTCGACTTTTCTGTATCTTGAAAATTTTTTACAGTAAGAAAAAAATTTTAGTACCAGCTTCTTTCCTTTTATGGTCTTTTCTTTGCTTCTTTCTGATTTAACCTATAATTTGAAGAATGAGCCTAGAGAAAGAGGAGGTTAACTCTAAATGACTAAGTTATCTCCACAAGGATTTTCTTAGGGGATGCAAGCAGATGAAACATGAATTAGGAAGTTCTCAACTCCACTTTGCACGGAGGTATGTCACATAAATTTAAAATGCAAAAATCCAGATTAATGAAGACAATTGTTTGTCTTTGTCCCCTGTCCTCTGGGACAGCCACCAGTGATACACACCTCGTGGTCTCCATGTCTTTGTATAATCCCCAACCGGGAAGTGTGGGCTGGATCTAACAAGTCACGTCTAATAAATAGAATGCAATAAAGGTGATGGGGTGTCACTTCTGAGATTAAGTTATAAACAACTGTGACTCTGTCTTGATGGTTTTCTCTCTCTCTCTGGCTCTGCTCACTTGCTTGCTCTGGTGAAGCAAATGTCCATATTGTGAGCTGCCCTATGGAGTGACCCACAAGCAAGGAACTGTAGGAAGCCTCTGGCCTAAATCCACGTGTGTGAACTTGGAAATGAATCCATTTCCAATTGACCTGGAGATGACTAGCTCTGCTGACACCTTGATAGTAGAAAGCCTAAACCACAGGACCCAGATAAGCAGCACCAGATGCCTGACCCAGAGACTGAGAGATAATAATTGTTGTTGCTTTAAGCTGCTAAATGTTTGGGTAATTTTTTATACAACAACACACAACTAATACACCTGTTTCTTGACAAAAGGAATCACTGTAGAATGTCTATAAAGATCTTCTATGGATTCAAAATATGATAAGCCTTTCCAGAAATCAACTTACACAAACTTTTTTGGAACACTTCTTTTGCAGAAAGCATATTTATATATGCTTTATAGGAGTCATATAGGAGTAAATAGGAGTCACACTGACCATCCAGAACATTCTTATAAAATTTAAAGTTAAAATTTAAGGTTACCTGAATTTTCTCCTTGTCTGTTTTTCCCAATCACCCTTATTGTCCCAGTTCCTCTACACAAAATTAATTTGTTAAAAAGAAGGAGGAGCAAGAGGAGAAGGAGGAGGAAGAAGAAGAGGGGGAAAAAAAGAAGAATAAACAACCAGAGAGGTCATCAAGTTTTCACTGGCCAGAAGAGATTTACAAACCAGACTTTTAAAAATACTTTGCATGCCAAGAAGATTCACTGAGAAAAGTAATTTCCTACATTGATGGCTATTCTCTACCTGAATCATGAAGACACCTCCTGAATTTTCTGGAACAGTCCCAATTTCAAATCTTCTGCTCCCCTTTCCCCTAAGTCAACTTGTACTTGACAAAATCACACGTGCTGATTTTGGTTTGGAAATAACGGGTCTCTAAAATCCTGAATTGCTCTTGAACTAGGCTTGTGTCATTGGTGGGCACAGTATGTCAACTCACCTACTAATTATTCACTGAGATCCTTTGATAGCTTCAGCGCTCTGCTATGACAGTCAAAAGAAGGAACGGAATCTTACAGAAGCCTGTAGCATACTTGGGGAGACTGAAAAGCATATATGAAGGTACAGAGCAATCAATTAAATGGCTTCTGGATTTAAGAGGTAACTCAGTAGTTCAGAAAAGGCAGGGATCCTTGAGAACTAAAGAAATCTTAGGAGTCGTCATGGAGGAGGAGGAGGACTTGAGATGGAACAAAGGAAAAGTTGACTTCATTTTTGCTGTGCAGAAGTACAAGGTGGGACACAATGAAATCACAGAACAATTAAGAAAAGAGAACACACATGGAGGCGTAGCTCAAAGGTAGGTTGAATATGAAGAATGTTCCTAGTCCAGTGCTATGTATCTGATCATTGTAATAATGTTAATCATTCTTTTAATGCCTATTACTTGCCAAGCACTGTGTTAAGCACTACACACTTACTATCTCATTTACTCTTTTTTTCTTTTAGTTTTTATTGGAGTATAGTTGCTTTACAATATTGTGTTAGTTTCTACTGTACAGCAAAGTGAATCATCATTTACTCTTTATAAATAAGACTCTTATTATTCCTTACAGACAAGAACACTGAGGGGCCCAGAGAAGTTAAATAACTCACCGGGAGGTCACAAGCTAATATGTGGCAGAGCCAAGATTTGTAATAGGGAAGAACAAATATGACACCATATTGGATCTGTTTCGTTTACTTTAACCTTTGTTTTCTATTGCTTTTGCTACAAGTTAAGAATGTTGCCTGTAGCCTGAAATACACAGGACAGCCCATTCTCAAAGCTCTGACCTTTAAAAGTGTAACACTTTTCCATTGATATAGAGATTAAAAAGTTGCACAACAGCACATTTGTCTTATTGGAGGTTTACAGGAACATCATGACCTGACCTACGTGGACAGCTGCTAGAACAAAGGATTCTGTCACCAAGCAGTTTGCAACAACTAACCATGCCCCTCCCCTTTAGTAAAAAAGAAGCCTGAGGGTTTCCCTGGTGGCGCAGTGGTTGAGAGTCTGCCTGCCGATGCAGGAGATACGGGTTCGAGCCCTGGTCTGGGAGGATCCCACATGCCACGGAGCAACTGGGCCCACGAGCCACAACTCCTGAGCCTGCGCGTCTGGAGCCGTGCTCTGCAACGAGAGGCCACAATAGCGAGGGGCCCGCGCACTGCGATGAAGAGTGGCCCCCGCTTGCCGCAACTGGAGAAAGCCCTCACACAGAAACGAGGACCCAACACAGCCAAAAATAAATATATAAATTTATAATAAATAAATAAATAAATAAAATAAAAAATAAAAGAAGCCTGAATTCTAACTTGGGTAAGATAATTCTTTAGGACACTAGTTCATCATCGTCTCTGACGCCTGGCTTTCCAGATAAAGTCACTATTCCTTGCCCCAACAACTTGTCTCTCAACTTATTGGCCTGTTGTGCGGTGAGCAGTACAAGCCTGGACTCAGCAACTGATTCAAGTCCAGGTATGACTGACACCAAAGCTCAAGCTCCTAGCCATGATGCTATCCTAAAATTGAGTACAGAAAACTGCCCAAGAAACATTATTTCTGAAACTCTTCTGCAAACTCTTCATAGGTAAGTGTCCCACCTGGCCAACCTGAGAGTTCCATCTAATGGGCAGTGAGGACAGATCAAGTGCAGGGGTACTGCACAGTGTAGGAAGCACATACCCTTCCGGTCTTGGCCACACTACTCTCCAGCTGTGGAACTCCTGCAAAGCCGCTGACTCCTATTTTCCCTGTGTGGTCTTTAAGGTCACGGTCACCTCTAAACTCTGTGTGCAGTATTTGTTTTGCATGCAAAAGGCTTACTTCTCATGACTACACCAAAAATATCCTAACACAATGGTGGGATGTATTGATTTCAAGCATCCTTTTTTTGTAGCTCTGAGCTACTAACCTACCACCTAATAAACATGCCTTTGTTCTCCTTGGATGTAACAACAAATGCACATAAGTAATTGCATTAAAAATTATGTGTCATCAATTATTACTACTCACTTTGGGCTCAAGAAGTGCAAAGCCTCAAGGCAAAATGGAAGCTCTAACTTATTTTGCAAAGAAGGTAAAAGACAAAAGACATGTGAATTCTTAAGAAGCGCGAACGAGGCTTGTTTCTGTCACTCCTAATTCAACTCTCAAACCTTACCTGGTGGTGTTCAAAACATTTCTATGAAGGGAAAATATCTCACCATCTACAGAGACTTCAGTATTCTTTTATCCCAAGGAAACTAAAATATTTCCTATTTTTATTAATTCGACATATCTTCACATTAGGTTATTGCTTTTTTCTGTTTTGCTTTGTGTTTCCCTGATTGGCTTATTGAGCTCAGTTTCACATAATCCTTTGAGCAATATCCCCCAAACGGCAGTGTTGTGTTTAACCTAGTTCTATGACAAAGTAAACTGCTTTCCTTCATACTTTAAATGGAAATGTTTTCTTATTGTTCTAATCCCCCATATTCATTTCTGGGATGTTATTCCTCATAAAAGCTCTTTCTCATTACAGAAAATGAGAAGCATAAACAGCGTGGACCTCCTAATGTAGAGTGATGAGAATGTTCTAGAGCAAATGTGGCTAGATCGCAGCTAGGTCTTCTACGTGTCAACATGCATATTAGGAGAAACTGGAATGGGGCTTGAACTTTATTCTCTCACAGAATTTGGGATCTCATTCACTGCATTCTTCTATTTCAGAATTTGGAATACTGAGGGATACTATTAAGTCAGAAACTGAAGGGTTAGAGATTTTACCCTACTTGCAAGCTAACAAGTAAGGCTGCTATATACAGTTGTATATACGTGACAGTGGCAGTAGAATACACACCGTTTGGACAGAGACAAAACTGTTTATTAATCACAACAAAATCAGCATCCAAAGCAATATCTTTCATCAGTTCCCAAAACCCCATCCCCACAGAGTGACACAGTGGGGACCAGATGTCACCTAGGCAGTCACTGGGGTGCATCGCAAGAGAGAAATCCCCAAATTAGGAAAAACTGATTTATATAGGGCTACTGCTGGCTTGCCCATTCTCCCCTCCAGAGAAATAAAGAGGTTTTATTTTTCCTCTGGAGTGTAAGCAAATCTCTTCAGGGAGAGGAAGAAGATTTTTACTAACCTGGAATGTGTCTAGGGAGGGAGACATTTCCAAGCTTTATTATCTCTAGCTTCCAAGGTCATTTGCTCTGCAAACATCCTTGAACCGATGGTCCAAAAAGTATAGGAAATGCCATGAAGAACTGCCTTCCAAAGCAGATAGGACTGGGGACGGAAAGTGAGTGCTGTCTCCAGAAAGCAATTTACCCCAGCAAAGCCCACGAGTCTTGGGCATCCCTCCCAGACCAGCCCCGACCAGCGTGCTCTGGACTCCAGGCTGCCGGTTCACATCCCAACCCTAAATCAGGGAGAAGCTGAATCCCAAAACCTAGTGGACTCTCAGCTGAAAACCAGAAAAGACCTGGCAGAGAGGGGGAAAAAATCCATAAGACAGAAATCAGAATAATCAAATAATAGGTGGTACTTGGGAAAGAATGGTTTTTAGAGAATTTTCTAAGCTGATCCGAATGCCTCATTGCTTTCTTATATGATATGCATAGGGTTGGACAAGCAGGGAAGAAACAGATTAAAGTGCCTGTCAGTTTAGACAATATCCCTGGAGTATAGAGATTGCTCAAAGAGCCCTCAGGTTAAGCCAAAGGAGAAATGATATTACCCAAGATGGGTTCAGGGTGGAAGAGAATTTATCCTGTAATGTCCATGTCCACAGCCCATACGGTCTGACTCTTTATTATGTAGACAGACCTGCCAGGAGGAGCTCTGACTCTTTATTATGTAGACAGACCTGCTAGGAGGAGCTCGCACCAGGAGCCCCCATGATTATAACCAATTAAGACACTTCATTAGTATATTTCCATTTCTCAGAGTGAAAAACTGGTCTGAAATGGGACAAGCTATCGTTGACAACCCAAGGTACCAATCAGTGTACTGCTTGGAAATATCGTAGTGGTTCTTTGGCGAGAATAGCTTTGAAACTGGGTTATGCTCTCAGCAACAAATCACCGAGTGTTCCTGAAAAATTGAAAGCATCTTGTCTGGGGAAGAGGCATTACTTCTATTTTCTAGCTAAGGTATTTTCTGGCGTTCTGGGGAGGCAAACAGCCAAGATACAGTCTCTTCAGGCTTTCATTTGCTGAGAAAAATGGCCCTTCAGAATCTGTGATATTTTGGGCACATTAAGCTGAGTGAAATTTGGGGTCATCTAACAGGTTAATGATCCAAATCATTAAACGGGCTACACTAATCTTCCTTCCCACAAGAATAATGTCAGTCATTTGACTTCTAAGAATGAGGACACTAGGAAACAGAAGTTGAGATGGGAAAAATTGTGGGCAGCTTGTATGCTCTTTAAACAAGTTCAGGTTCTAATTCAAGAGGAAGAAAGTTTACAGGGGTCTTCTCTCTGCACACAAATTATATCTTTATATATACAAATTGGTTTTTTTCCTTTGCTTTTATTTTTTTTATTTTTTTTCCTTTGCTTTTAGAATGCTAGTGCTATAAATTAAATGTTAATTGCTTGGTTTATTATCCACCTCTCTTGTAGTTAAAATATGCTTTATATACTATGATTAAATTAACCTCTCTTTGGAACTTCCCTGGCAGTCCAGTGGTTAAGAATCCATGCTTCCACTGCAGGGGCCACGGGTTCAATCCCTGGTTGGGGAACTAGGATCCTGCATGCCAAGCAGTGCAGCCAAAATTAAAAAATAAATTAAGATCTCTTTGTAAACCAGCCATTATGCCTTCATTTGTGTATCTTTGCTCCATAAAATACTGTATTCACAATCTCCTCAAGCTTTTAACCTTTAAGAGTATTTACTTAGCCATTATGTCATGCAAACTCAGATTTTTCCATTTTTAATCTCGTGGATTATTCAATCCTTGAGATCTGGGACAACGTTAAAAGTGCTAGAAACAATGCTTCCCAGTCCTTACCTCTCCCAATTTCCTATGTGTGTTCAAACCATTAAGTCTTTCTTTTTTTAAAATAAATTTATTTATTATTTATTTATTTTTGGCTGCGTTGTGTCTTCATGGCTGCATGCGGGCTTCCTCTAGTTGCGACAAGCTGGGGCTACTCTTTGTTGCGGTGCACGGGCGTCTCATTGCAGTACTTCTCTTCTTGCGGAGGGTGGGCTCTAGGCGCGCGGGCTTCACTAGTTGTGGCACGCGGGCTAAATAGTTGTGGCTCACAGGCTTTGTTGCTCTGCAACATGTGGGATCTTCCTGGACCAGGGCTTGAATCCGTGTCCCCTGCATTGGCAGGCAGATTCTTAACCACTGCGCTGCCAGGGAAGACCCAAACCATTAACTCTTAAGAAAATATTTCTTCACTAAAAATAAGGTTTTCCCAGACAGGCTTTGATGGTCATCTGAGGTGGACAAACCCAGAGGTGCCACAAGCAGGTCAGTCTAACACAAAGGACACAGCATAAATGAGCAGTGATTCCACTCTGGAAAATAAATTTCTATCAAGAGGAGTGGTAGTCAGGCATCATCCAATATTATAAAAGAAGGAAATCCTGTCTCTCTTAAACAAAATAGAATCCAGAACCTCCAAAGTTCATAGGTGGGAAGTGAAAATCCGATAGGAAAGTCTGAAAAAGTGACTTGTTTTAGTCCAACTCTGTGGTAGGCAGAATTCTTAGATGACCCCCAAATAACATGTAATCCCCTCTCTTTGGCATATGGGTAGAATCTGTGAATATGATGAGCTATTACTCCTGTGATTAGGTTACATTATATGGCACAGTTGACTTTTTTTTAATTGTCGTAAAAAACACTACATAAAATTTACCATCTTAACCATTTTGAAGTGTACAGTTCAGTAGTGTTAATTATAATCAAATTGTTGTGCAGCAGATCTCCAAAACTTTTTCATCTTGCAAAATTGCAACTCTGTACCCAGTGAAAAGTAATTCCCTATTTCCCTCTCCCTCCAGCCTCTGACAACTTCCATTCTACTTTATGCTTCTATAAATCTGAGAACTTTAGATATTTCATATAAGTGAAATCATATAGTGTTTATCTTTTTGTGTGTGACTTGTTTCTCTTAACATAATGTGCTCAAGTTTTATGAACATTGTAGCCTATGACAGGGTTTCGATCTTTTGTAAGGCTGTTTAATATTCCATTGTATGTATATACCACATTTTGTTTATCCATTCACCCATTGGTGGACATGTGGGTTGCTTCTGTCTCTTGACTATTATGAATAATGCTGCAGTGAACATGGATGTGCAAGTATCTCTTTAAGACTCTGCTTATAGTGTTTATCTTTTTGTGTGTGACTGGCTTGTTTCTCTTAACATAATGTGCTCAAGTTTTATGAACATTGTAGCCTATGACAGGGTTTCGATCTTTTGTAAGGCTGTTTAATATTCCATTGTATGTATATACCACATTTTGTTTATCCATTCACCCATTGGTGGACATGTGGGTTGCTTCTGTCTCTTGACTATTATGAATAATGCTGCAGTGAACATGGATGTGCAAGTATCTCTTTAAGACTCTGCTTTCGAATCTTTTGGATACATACCCAGAAGTGGGATTACTGGATCATACAGTAGTTCTATTTTTAATTTTTTGAGGAGCTGCCATAATGTTTTCCATAGCAGTTGCACCATTTTACAATCTCACCAACAGTACACAAAGGTTCCAATTTCTCCACATCCTTGTAAACACTTGTTATTTTCTGTTTTTTGATGGTAGCCATCCAAATAGGTATGACATGATATCTCATTGTGGTTTTGATTTGCATTTCTCTAATGATTAGTGATGCTGATCACCTTTTCATATGCCTTTTGGCCATTTATGTCATCTTTGAAGAAATGTCTATTCAGGTCCTTTACTCATTGTTTAATTAGGTTATTTTGCTATGATTTAGTTGAAGGAGTTCTTTATATATTCTAGATATTAACTCCTTATCAGATATATGATTAGCAAATATTTTTCTCATTCCATAGATTATCTTTTTTTTTTTTGGGCTGCGTTGGGTCTTTGTTGCTGTGCATGGGCTTTCTCTAGTTGTGACGAGCAGAAGCTACTCTTCATTGTGGTGCGCGGGCTTCTCACTGCGGTGGCTTCTCTTGCTGTGGAGCACGGGCTCTAGATGTGCGGGCTTCGGTGGTTGCAGCACGCGGGCTCAGAAGTTGTGGTGCACGGGTTTAGTTGCTCCGCGGCATGTGAGATCTTCCTGGACCAGGGATTGAACCCATGTCTCTGCATTGGCAGGTGGATTCTTAACCACTGCGCCACCAGGGGAAGTCCCTCTATAGATTACCTTTTAATGTTGATTTTTTTCCTTTGATGCACAGAAATTTTTAAGCTTGGAGTAGTACCCTATGTATATTTTTGCTTTTGTTGCCTGTGCGTTTGGTGTCACATCCAAGAAATCACTGCCAAATCTAAGGTCATGAAGTTTTCCCTGTTTTTTTTCTAGGAGTTCTATAATTTTGAGTCTTACATTCAGATCTTTAATCCATTTTGAGCTAATTTTTGTATGTATTGAAAGATAAAGGTACAATTTTGTTATTTTGCATGTGAGTATCCAGTTTTGCCGGCAACATTTGTTGAAGAGACTGTCCTTTCCCTATCGAGTGGCTGCTTGGCAGCCTTGTCGAAAATCATTTGCTCATATATACAAGGATTTATATTGGGCTCTCTGTTCTATTTTATTGGTTTATATGGGCACAGTTGACTTTCAGAAAGAAAGATTATTCGGGTGTGCCTAACCTAATCACATGAGCCATGTAAGAGCAGATAATTTTTTCTGGCTGGTCACTTGAGCAAACCAGCACGAGCAAGATTTGACAAAGGCATGTTACTGAGATGGAGGGGGACCTGTGGCTAAAACCTGAGAGCAGCCCCTAGGAGTCGAGAGTGTGCCCCAGTTGACAGCTGACAACTGCAAGGAAATGAATTCGGCCAACAATCTAAATGAGCTTGGAAGTGGATCTTTTTCTAGTCGAACCTCATGATCATAACACAGCTGATTCAACATTTTTATTTCAGCCTCATGAGACCCTGAACAGAGGACTCAGTTAAAACGTGCCAGACTGCTAACATACAGGAATGGTGAGATAGTACATTTCTGGTATTTTGAGATGCAAAATTTGTGGTATTTGTTACACAGCAAGAGAAAACTAACATACCCAGGTCACACCTTCCTCTTTTGATGAGGTCATTCTAATCACTGGGGCCATTAGTTCACTGGACTCCATGGCTCCTTTGTTCTGACCAAAGTTGAGACTGAATGAAACGTTTTTCTTTTTTCTCTTTTTATTTACTTATCTTTTGGGAGGAATTTTTAAGTTAATGTATTAAGTTTGTAAATAGGTAATAGGTATACATGGTTCAGAAATCAAAACATGTAACATCTCTACATATTACAGTGAGAGTACTCCCTCATCGGCCTGTTATCACCTGCCAACCATCTCCCCAGGGAACCACTGCTTCTAGTTTCTTGATGTCCTTCCTGAGTTATTTTAAATGCATATATGTGACCAAAAACACTGTTAATGACTCCCAATATCAATTCTCTTCTTAAATAGCATTAAAATTTTTATTGGAGCAAATGGCTGCCAGGAATCAAAATTATATTCCCCAGGGTCCCTTATAGCTGGGAGTGACCAGGTGTGGCAGCTTCCAGGAACCTTCCTTGGTGTATGCCCTTTGTCCCTTCTTCTTCTCATTTTCCATCCCACCGCCTGGAAAGGAGATGCTTCTTTGGACCGAGGACAAGGCCATGCCCTAAGAATGGAGGGCAGGTGACCTAGAAGGAAACTAGCCCCGTGAGTGTGTCATGTAGCAGAGCCCTGACTCCATTCTGGACTGCCTTCCCCTAGATATTTACAGAGAGAAATGATCTTTTATCTTTTTTAAGCCACTGTTCTTTTTGAGTATTATCACTGGAAGCTAAACCTAATTCCTAACTAACACAATATTTTTAAAAATATGAAGATATAGTCTCCCTTACCCCTTCTTTTACCAAAATAATAGAATATTACATAATTCAATATTACATTGCTCTGTATTTTGCTTCTTTGACTTAACAATTTATCTTGTAGCTCTTTCCATTTTGTACTGTCAGGGAGGACAAGAAGTAGATGGCACACTACAAACAGGTGTTAAGGGAAAAATAACAGGACTAATTATAAAGATCTGGGCAGGATTAGGAGAAACCAGTAAGGGAAGGGGAAGCCACAGTGGGAAGCCACTAGTATCCTTAGGCCTGAAAAGGTAAGTAGATGGACTGGTTATCAGAACTCAGAGAGATCTGTTGCTGCAGGACAGGGCAACCCAACAGAAGTGTGGCTTTTGATTTAAAAAATAGCTTCCAACCGTCACCTCATTAGGGAAGGGAGCCTGAGGAATATCCTAATCACTTTCTTCCTATTCTCCAATCTCCTATTTCCTAAATCCAAGCAAAAGCCAGAGGACAAGGAAGATTGGTTGTTGCGATTCACAAAGTTCACCCCGCTTCAGCCCAGAGCAGTATGGAGACAGGCAAAGAGTGCATCGAGAGGGAAAAACAGAAAATATCCAGCACTATCCACCCATGTTACTTCTCAGCATCTACTTTGTCCTTTGTTTAGAAGAGAAATTTGTGTCCCCAACACAGGGAACATACAAAGTCCCATCAGCTCCATGCATTCATAGGGTAATGTCTTTCAGTCATATTCCAATATCATTAAATTTTAGCCACGACATTGCTCTTCATTTAAATCCACAGGAGGATCTACAAAATCAGTGCAATCCCTATCAAAATTCCAACTGCTTTTTTTGCAGAAATGGACATACTGATCCTAAAACTCATATGGAAATGCAAAGGACGCTAAAGAGGCAAAAAAAAAAAAGAAAGAAAGAAAGAAAGAAACCACTGAGAAAGAACAGTAAAGTTGGAGGACTCATATCTCTTGATTTTAAAACTTATTACCAAGCAACAGTTATCAAAATATTGTGCTACTTGCATAAAGACCGATATATAGACCATATATAGATCAATGGAATAGATTGAGAGTCCAGAAGTAAACCCATACATTTATATTCAATTGATTTCTGACAAAAGTACCAAGACCACTGAATAGGGAAAGAATAGTCTTTTCAAAATATGGTCCTGAGACAAGTGAATATCCACATGAAACGAATGAATTTGGACTTCTACCTCACACCATATACAAAAATTAACTCAAAATGGAACAAAGACCTAAACAAAACAGGTGAAACTATAAAACTCTGAGACAGAAACCTTGGTGTAAATCTCTGTGATTTTGGAGTAGGCCACAGTTTCTTAGATATGACACCAAAAGCACAAGCAACCAAAGAAAAAATAGATAAATTGAACTTCACCAAAATTTAAAACTTCTGTGTGGCAAATGATACCATCAAGAAAGCGGAAAACAGGGCTTCCCTGGTGGCGCAGTAGTTGAGAGTCCGCCGGCCGATGCAGGGGACACGGGTTCGTGCCCTGGTTCAGGAGAATCCCACATGCCGCGGAGCGGCTGGGCCCGTGAGCCATGGCCGCTGAGCCTGCGCGTCCGGACCCTGTGCTCCACAACGGGAGAGGCCACAACAGTGAGAGGCCCGCTTACCGCAAAAAAAAAAAAAAAAAAAAAAAAAAAAAAAAATCCACAGAATGGGAGGCAAATTTTGCAAATCATATCTCTGATAAGGGTCCAGTATCCAAAATACATAAAGAACTCTAATGACACAACAATAAAAAAAAAACAAAAAACGCCATTAAAAAGCAGGTAAGGATATGAGTAGACAGTTCTCCAAAGAAGATATACAAGTGGTCAATAAGTACATGGAAAGATGTTCGACATCAATAATCATCACAGAGGGACTTCCTTAGCGGTCCAGTGGTTAAGACTCGCCGCTTCCACTACAGGGGGCACATGTTCAATCCCTGGTTGGGGAAATAAAATCTCGCATGTCACGCCAAAAACTTTTTTAAAAAGAAAGAAAAAGAATAGTGGTCAGAGAAATGCAAATCAAAGCCACATTGAGATAACACTTCATACCTGCTAGGATAGAAATCAATCAATTGATCAACCAATCAATCAATAGCATAATAGTGCTGACAAGTATGTGGAGGAAATGGAACCCTCATACGTTGCTGGTGGAAATGTAAAATGGTGTAGCACTATGGAAAACAGATTGGAAGTTCATTAAAAAGTTAAACAGAAAAAAAAAAAAAAAAGTTAAACAGAATTGCACTATTTCCCAGCTATTCTTCTCCTAGGTATATAACCAAAAGAAAAGAAAACATATGTCCCCACTAAAATATGTACATGAACGTTCATAGAAGCATTATTCATAATAGCCAAAAAGTGAAAACAATTTTAATGTCCATCAACTGATTAACTGATAAACAAAATGTATAATCATGCAATGGAATATCATTCACCCATAAAAAGGAATGAAGTATTGATACATGCTACAACATGGATGAACCTTAAAAACATTATTCTAAGTAAAATAAGGCAGACATAAAAGGCCATGTATTGTATGATTGCATTTATATGAAATGTCCAGAATAAGCAAATCAATAGAGATGGATTATCTACACAAAAAGTAGATAGTGATTGCCAGTGGAAGGGGAAAAGGGGAAATTAGGAGTAACTGCTAACAAGTATGGGGTTTCTTTTTGAGATAACAAAAATGTTCTGGAATTAGTGGTGATAGTTGCACGACATATAAATATACTAAAAACCGTTGAATTGCACACTTTTTTATTTTTGGCCTCGCCGTGCTGCATGGGATGTTAGTTCTCTGACCAGGGATTGAACCCACGCCCGCTGCAGTGGAAGCATGGAGTCTTAACCACTGGACTGCCAGGGAAGTCCCTGAATTGCACACTTTAAAATGGTGAATTTTATGTTATATGAATTCTATTTTATTAAAAATATTACCAAAACATTATCAGGGAAGGGGGTGGGTGAGACAATTAATGCAAAACACAGCTGCCACATTCCTCACTTCTCTAACCAGTGACAAAGCCTAATTTGAGAATCATGGCTTCTTTCCTCCACTAACCATTCCACATTCCCCTGACCAGCACCGCAGCTGAGTGTGGTTCTTTACTTGACAGGGTGTTATGGACTGAATGTTTGTGTCCGCACCCAAAATTCATATGTTGAAATTCTAACCTCCAAGGTGGTGGTCTTAGGAGGTGGAGCCTTTAGTAGGTGATTAGGTCACAAGGTCATGAGTACCTTCATAAAAGAGGCCCCAGACAGAGATCTCTTATCCCTTCAACCATGTGAGGACACAGCAAAAACACACTGTGTATGAACCAGGAAGTTATTCCTCACCAGACTCCGAATCTGCAGGTGCCGTGATCTTGACCTTCCTGGCCTCCAGAACTGTGAGAAATAGAAGTTCATTGTTTATAAGCCACCTAGTTCATGGTATTTTTGTTATGGGAGACATAATCTCTACCTCATTCCTCATAGTCAAACCTCATTCCTGGGGACTTCCCTGGTGGTGCAGTGGTTGAGAATCCGCCTGCCAATGCAGGGGACACAGGTTCGATCCCTGGTCCAGGAAGATCCCATGTGCCGCGGAGCAACAAAGTCCGTGTGCCACAACTACTGAGCCCACGTGCCACAACTACTGAAGCCCTCGCACCCTAGAGCCCGTGCTCCACAGCAAGAAAAGCCACTGCAATGAGAAACGCGCACACCACAACAAAGACCCAATGCAGCCAAAAATTAAATAATTAAATAAATAAATAAGTAAAATATATCCATACTTTAAAAAATATATATTATTTTTTAAAAAAAACCACCTCATTCCTGTAGTATTTTGGTCTTTGAGGGTTTTATTTTGACTGACTGCTGAAGTGAATCCCCTGGGTTTCAAAGAGTCCCCCTCGCCTCCATTGTGTAGTAGCAACCAGTTCTCCAACCAGTACAATCACCTCTTATCTGCCTCTCTGAAATCAAGAAAAAGCCAAGTTTGACTTTCAAGTATCCCCATTTTGAAGGTAAATAGGCGCAGGGAATACATGTGACTAATACTAAGTAGAAATCAAAGAAATCAAGCCTAAACTTTGAACAAAAATCTGTATATTCATTGGAAATTATAGTTGTAACCATTGAGTTGTCTTATTTATTTGATGTTTGGAAAATTCCAGTAACTATTTCTGCAATGAATATGGATACTACATAGGACTTTAGTACTTGGTGTTATATGGTTTTCTTTTTCTTTTCTTTACTTTTTTTCTTTTTTACATTTGTGAAGTTTATATTTTGGTGTGAAATTCTTGATTTTTTTTTTTTTTACCCTGAATAACAGAAGAAAGAATGTTAATCCCGGTGGCTTTTGTGATTTGCCATGGAGGTAAGATCTTATAAGAAACCCAATTTTTAAAACAATGTACAACAACAAGAGAATGGATAAACAACAAGGTCCTACTGTATAGCACAAGGACCTATATTCAATACCCTGTGATAAACCATAATGGACAAGAATATGAAAAAGAATATATATATGTATAACTGAGTCACTTTGCCATACAGTAGAAATTAACACAATATTGTAAATCAACTATACTTCAATAAAATTTTAAAAAAAAACTAAAAACAATGTACAATTTTCATGGAAAAGTGGAAAAAATATGTACAGTTTTCATGATCAAACAAGATTTATCTCAGGAACCCACAGTAGATTTAGCACTCAAACATTAAGCAATATAACTAGCATTTCGTGGTGTTATCTCTTTTTAAAAAATCAAGTCTTGGGAATTCCCTGGCAGTCCAATGGTTAGGATCCTCACTCTCACTGCCAAGGGCCTGGGTTCAATCCCTGGTCAGGGAACTAAAATCCCACAAGCTGCATGGCCTCAAAAAAAAAAAAAAAGGAGCCAAAAATGGCCAGAGAGAGGTCTCAATTTCCAGTTTAACAAGACTGTCTGACTATGTTACCTAGAAAAGCATTTCCTCGTTGGGTACCTGGGCCTCCAAACCCACTGAATCTAAGGTTATGGAGATAGAAAGAGAAAATTCTGAAAGTGAGTTCTAAGGAATAATGAGAGAGGCCATTCTTATGTCTACCTTTTGGTTCTTGGACCCCTGGATTCTGAATATAAGGCAGACACCACCATAGCATGGTCCCTGGGTTAAGGTGCGTACTATTAATACATACAGTACCTCAACTTTCAGTAGAACTTCCCACCATTCTTTCAAGCTAGATGCTCTTGGTGATAGGCCATGTAAATCCCAAAGATTCTGAGAGCATGAGCCCAGCATAGCACATCTTTACCATAAACTGTGACTTTGGTCAGGGTCAATGCTGAATTGGGTACCATGATAACTGATAAAATCTCCTTTCAGTCAACAAATGCTGGGAGAGGCAGTGTGAAAAGGGAAAGTAAATCCAAAACTTGATTATGTGTTTATCCATTAGGAACAGATTGCTGCCCCCTCCGTGATGAAAGGGGTCTCACGAAATCAGCCTGCACCAGGTACCTGGCTGACCCTTCAGGAATGGACCATGTTAGGAGTTCACCCTTGGTGTCCGCCGTTGATAGGTTGAGCACTCAAGCCGTGGTGACAGCCAGACCACCTGGGGGGGCGAAGTCCTTGCTGCCATGGTGGTGCTGTACTCTGTCCCACTGAGCAAGCACAGGAGTGACTGGGGAGAGAGGTTGACCGACATGCAGAGTAAGGATCATCTTGTCCCCAGATTATTGAGAAACTCTTCTGCAATGCGTGACCTTTGGAGAGCTTCCGTTCGGGTCAAAAATATTTTCACGCTCTGTGCCCACTCAATCCACGTGCCTCTTCCCCCAGATTTCTTTGTCCCCAGTCTTTCAGCCTTGTTCTTTCCCGGACAAGCAGACCCGTGCATTAGTCACTGCTTGTAAATTAGGATTGACCCATACCTCAGACTGTTTCTCCTTTTGGGCAAAGTAGACAAGCAAACTTTGTCCACGTGACGTCCTGTCCACTGGGAAAATTTCTCCTCAGCACACTTTCAGGGCCACCTCTGACTGAGGCTGAAAGCATCTGCTGGTGCCAGCACACCATGTAGGCCCAAATGTGAAGCAGTGCTGTGCCTTTTCCTCCTCTGTTGACCATTGCTAGGGAATCCCCATGTGGCCCAAGGTATAAGTTGAGTGAGAGGTAGCAATGTACTAGCCCCAGGCATCACGGGGGTGTGAGCTGCCTTCCAGACCGCCTCCACCTGGTCTTGGATATTCCACTCCCCTTTAACATTGGAAGGCTGCTGTACACGTCCAGTTTCATGATTTTGTGGCTCAGATAATATCCAATTCATGATGGATAATTTGGGACACAGAGTTGATCAGAGTGCCACAATCAGATAGTCATCCCATCTTTACCAAGACCCAGGAATAATCCAGGAGCTGCTTCTCAAAGAGGGAACAGTTGTCCAAAGAGACCATGGCTCTACTCTGACACCCTAGGGGCCTGGGCTGTGATGCTTTCCCTGGTCCTACCAGAGGCTCGCTGCAGCATCCCTGTCTGCCACAGACACTTCCAAAGCCACCAGGTCTGCTGGGTCATAAGGCCCAAGTGGCAGGGCATTTTGTACCATAGCCTCGACTTGCTAAAGACTTTCACTGGGCACCACTCAAAATTGACCCAGCGGACTTCCCTGGTGGTCCAATGGCTAAGACTCCGAGCTCCCAATGCAGGGGGCCCGGGTTTGATCCCTGGTCAGGGAACTATATCCCACATGCCGCAACTAAGAGTTCACATGCCACAACTAAGACCCGGCGCAGCCAAATAAATAAATATTAAAAAAAAAAACAGGCTTCCCTGGTGGCGCAGTGGTTGAGAGTCTGCCCGCCGATGCAGGGGACACGGGTTCGTGCCCCGGTCCGGGAACATCCCACATGCCGCGGAGCGGCTAGGCCCGTGAGCCATGGCCGCTGAGCCTGCGCGTCCGGAGCCTATGCTCCACAATGGGAGAGGCCACAACAGTGAGAGGCCCGCGTACCGCAAAAAAATAATAATAATAATAATAACAAAAAAAACCCAAAAAACCTGACCCAGCATGTGGGTCAGAGCATCACGCCCAAATGTAATAGATGCTGCCTCCAAAATCAAAAGAGGCCCACAAAACGTGGTGCAAAGTTGAGAGTGAAGCAACTTTTCTCCCTCTTTAAGGGGGCTATCTGAACATGCCTCAGTCCCCTGAATGTCCCCAAGAACATCCCACTGTCACCAAGCCCCTTGCTGCCTTTAATTCCCATCCTCTGGCATGCGTGTTCTTTAAGGTGGCGACTAGGGTCCTGGCTACTGCCCACTCACCAGGTCCAGTTAATATAACTTTATCAATACAGCCGACCAACAAGATGATCAAGTTCCACCTGCACATTGTTGTGACAGAAACAGAGTGGACATAGCCCTTAGGTAAAACTGTAAAGGCACTAATCTCTCTGCTCCATGAAGGCTAACTGCTTTGGTGACAGCAATGTACAAAATGTCTGTGATAAATCAATAGTAGGATAATCGTACTGGGTAGTAAGGGTGCTAACTTGTGTCAGGAAGATGCCATATCCAGAACCTCACCTGAGATCGGCACTACTCCTGAATAAATAACCTACATTCTCCAAGACTCTCTGGCTTTTGTACTGTTTATACAGGTGAGTTATATGGAGATATGGTAGAAATTATCCATTCTGTGTTTTTTGAGTTTTTGATTGAGCTATTCATCCCTCCTCCAGGGATGTGGTGTTGCTTTTGATTTACTATCATGGATTGGAGGTCAGGATGTGAAAGTTCCAGGGGCTTCTATTTGATCCCTTTCTACCTGACAGCACTCACTCCATGGGTCAGGGAGCCAGTATGGGGGTCCTTCAATTTGCCAAGTATATCTGTTATCACTCTACTACCTGGGACAAGGGAAATAAGCACAGGATGGGTCCAGGATCCCACTGGACCCACTTTGCAATGAGTTTGGAACAAGATTTCATCCATCACTGAAACTCTGTAAGTCTCTTCTCAACAGAGGGACCACAATGACATTTTCGAGTTCCAGAAATTAGCTTCACGTTAGAGCCAGTTATCTAGTAGCTCCAGGAAGGTCTGGACATAAACTTTTTCTATTGTATAATCACCTGCTGAATGACTGCACGTTTCTCCAAGGAAGGTTTGTGGCCACACTTCTGAGCCCTTCTGCAATAGGTCTTACATCCTTCTCAATCAAGGGGCTCCAAGCCTGTGGTGTCTTAGATCCGGAAACAGAACAAGAACCAGGTCAGATCTCTGCCCACCTTTTCAAGAATTTTTTTTCTGTTCATCAGGTCAAGCAGTACCTTAGAAGTCCATCCATCTATTTCACTCCTAAGGATGCCACAATCAATTAGCCACCGTCACAGATCCTTACAGATCAAAACTCCTTATTTCTGGTAAAGAACCCTCGTGGCTTGCTGTAGGAATGCACACTCCTTGTCTGTTGCTGCCACTTGGCCTCCACCACTCCCAGATTCCATTATCCCCACTGAAACTCCATTGCAACATCTTCTACCCTCGTGTCAAGCCCAGAGAGAACAGCTGTCACAGGACTTTTCAAAGATGCTTGTACTCCTTTCACTAAGAATATACTTTCTAATGTCTTAGGAAACAAGCCTCCTCCAGATTTCCTGGGGTGTATGGTTAACAGGTGGCTTTGTGAACTGCACATAAACAATCCATGGAAGTATATCTCTCCCTGAGCCTTGGGCTCTCTGTACAGTATTCCGCAGAAGTAATACATCTCATTCTTAGTGATCGCACATGGCCGCTGAGTCCAGGCTTCAGTAAAACATCACAACACACCAACAAGGGATGGTGCAGAACGCCAGCGCTGGCAGCAGTGAGAAGCTTCCTCTACCGCTGGGCCTGGGTGGAGGGCAATGTTGCCAGAACCCTACCCAGTAGGAGCTGTGGTCTCTGGGAGAGGAACACTGCCACTGGTAACCACAGCCCCAGGGGAGAGAGAGCCAAGGAACTAACTCCTGCTGGTACTTCCCCCTCACCCAGCCTCAACAATGGACATCAAAGGGCAATGAACCCCAATAGATTCATTCTAGAAAGAGCAGCCTTGTAGGACCAAAACAAGGCAGAGGGGGTAAATAGTGAATTTGGAGAGGAAAATAGGCAATATCCAGTACACATGTCAATGTATAAAGAACTTCCTTTTTAACAGCTGCATAGTATTTCATTGCATGGCTATACCAGTGAGCTACATGTGTCCAGTCCTCTGCTGATGGATGTTTAGGTTGTTTCCAATCTTGTTATTACAGACAATATGGTTATAGATACTGTACTGTAATGTAATGTAACATATGTAATGAATAATGTAACAAGTAACCTTGCACATAGGATTTTTTTTATTGTGGTAGAATATACCTGGCATAAATTTACATTTTAAGTGTACAATTCATTGACATTAATTACACTGACATTATTGTGCAGTCATCACCACCATCCATCTCCAGACTGCTTCATTATCCCAAACTGAAACTCTATACCCATTAAACAGTAACTCCTCATCCCTCCCTCCCCCCACAGGCCCTAGTAACCATTTTTCTACTTTCTGTCTCTATGTATTTGACTACCCTAGGTACTTCATATAAGTGGGAGCATATAATATTTGTCCTTTTGTGTCTGGGTCATTTCACTTAGCCATTTATTTATAAGCTACTTATGGTTTATATCACTTATTCCACTGGGCCAAGATTCATCCATGTTATAGCATATATCAGAGTTTCATTCCTTTTTAAGGCTAAACCACATTCCATTATATGTGTGCACATGTGATATTTTGCATATGTGTTAACATACATGTGATAGAAATGAAATTACTGGATCTAAGGATATATATCATTGTAATTTTTATGTTTATTGCTGAATTGCACCCTCCCCACAACCCACTGAAGAACTTGTACCAATTTATACTCCCATCAGCAATGTGTAAGAGTATCTAATTCGCATGTCTTTGCCAACACAGTATGTTGACTTTTGGATATTTGCTAACCGGATAGATAAAAGAAACAGAGAAGATAAAAAATGGCATCATTATTATTAGTGTCTCTTATTATCAGTGAAGCTGTGGATTGTATGTTTTAGGTGGGCAGTGGGGGAAACTTTCAAATACTAAATGTTTACTAAATATTAAATAACACCTAAAGGAAATTAGAAGAGGGCAATACATATTTTAAAACTTCATCTTAGGGCTTCCCGGGTAGCGCCGGGGTTGAGAGTCCGCCTGCCGATGCAGGGAACACGGGTTCGTGCCCCGGTCCGGGAAGATCCCACATGCCGCGG
>NC_041231.1:84316959-84319447 GCF_002837175.3 Physeter macrocephalus
CCACATGCCGCGGAGCGGCTGGGCCCGTGAGCCATGGCCGCTGAGCCAGCGCGTCCGGAGCCTGTGCTCTGCAACGGGAGAGGCCGCAACGGTGAGAGGCCCGCGTACCGCAAGAAAAAAAAAAAAAAACTTCATCTTAGAGAGTAAAGATTTTATATGTTCCACAGCCACCCAGCACTCATTTGCAGGCGGTCTTATAGTTCTATACTCCATCCCCAAAGGACTGGCATGACTCACAGGGTTTTCATGTTGGTCCCTGACATTCTATTTGGGGGCCTGTCAATGGTGGCAAGTGCCTTCTTGGTGGCCCCCACCAGGGATCCCTCTTTTAGACATCTGACCTTTCTAAGGAAGAGAGAGTCTGCTGTTCCTTCCTAAGGCCCTCTGTCTTGATTTTGGTTTCTGGTCTGAAAAGCACACCACAACCAGGTAACTGATGCCAGAACTGACATCAGCCTTCAGGTGAGAGAAGGGGAGTGATTGGCAGCAGCATCTGTCACCCCACTGATCACCAGGGTGATCCTGCTGATCTAGCCGATAAGATGCTATCATCTTTCTCATGGCGGCTCACGAATCCTTCCAAAGCTGTGCACGAACCTAGATGCAAGGGCTTAACAGGGTAACCATGTCTTAGCTGGCATCACAGATAACCCTGGTAAAGCAGTAATTTCATACCTTGTGTTTCCCAAACTTGCTTGATAATAAGAATCACTTGGGACATTTGCTAAAAAATCCAGCTCACCAGGCCCCTTCCCTGGAGATTCTGTTTTAGTAGGTCAGAAAGGGTGAGCAGCGTGCCCAGGTCACGTGACTGGTTAAGTGGCAGGGCCAGGATGCCATGATTCCACTCTTATACCCAATTACTAACTATCTACATTTGGGCAAGTCACTTAATAAAAATAATTGCCATTTACAGAGAGCTTTATAGTTTATGAAACGATTCCACACCGTTATTATTTAATTCTTACAAGCCTATAAAATTGATAAAATTACTCTTATTTTATAGAGGCTGAGAAAAGTCAAGTGATTGGCTGAGGCAGGGGGTGACACATTCAAATGCCTCTACAGACCAGGCAGTTTCATCCATTTTCTCAATCACTGATTCTTTCTTCATCCCTCTAGCAAGGAAGCATTCACTCGTTCATCCATTTAAAACGTATTTACTGAGTACTGATGACCGGTGACACGGGTGAACTGTTTAAAATCCCTGCCCTCATGACGCTTGCATTTTAGGAGGGAAAACAAATAGTAAGCACATAAAGAACAAATAAATAAGATCATTTTAGATTATAATAAGTGCTATGAAAGCAATAAAACAGGCCTTTTGAGCAGGGGCAGGGGCAGGGGAGGGTTGCCTAGGGTTTTCCAGTACAGTCGCCATTAGCCTGCATGTGTCTATTGAGCATTTGAAATATGGTTCATCCACACTGAGATGAGTCATAAGTGGAAAATAGACACTGGATTTTGAAGACTTAGTACCAAAAAAAGAATGTAAACTATCCCAATTGTAATTTTTATATTGATTATATGTTGAAAGGATATTTTAGACATATTGGATGAAATAAAATAGATTATTAAAATCAAATCAACTTCACCTGTGTCTTTTGACTTGTTTTTTAATATGGCAAGAGAAAACTTAGAATTACATTTGTGACTCCCGTTGTAGGTCTTTTGAATGGTGCTAATCTAGATTAACAAAGGGAAGCCTCTCAGAAGAAGTGATTTTTTTGTTTGTTTTTTTGTATAAATTTATTTATTTTATTTATTTATTTTTGGCTGTGTTGGGTCTCCATTGCTGTGCACGGGCTTTCTCTAGTTGCTACGAGCGGGAGCTACTCTTTGTTGCTGTGCGCAGGCTTCTTCTCATTGCAGTGGCTTCTCTTATTGCAGAGCACGGGCTCTAAGTGCTCGCACTTCAGTAGTTGTGGCATGTGGGCTCGGCAGTTGTGGCTCGTGGGCTCGAGGGCACAGGCTCAGTAGTTGTGGCGCACGGGCTTAGTTGCTCCATGGCATGTGGGATTTTCCTGGACCAGGGCTCGAACCCGTGTCCCCTGCATTGGCAGGCAGATTCTTAACCACTGCACCTCCAGGGAAGCCCAAGAAGTGTTTGAGCTGAGACTTCAGTGACTACAAGGCATCTGTGAGATCTGAGAGAGGAGTCTCCACAGGGGAAACTGGCAAAGTCCAGATGTGAATCTCTAACAACAGGGCGTGATGGAGTGTAGACAGAAGGAGAGAGTGTGTCCACCACAACCCTTCCAATTCAAAGTGTGAGACACTGTGAAGGACACAAAGGGAGTGGCTGAGTTGTTTTCTACCTGCGTCAGCCTGGTTTAGGTCACACCGTTCCCCACCCTTAAGAAGAGGGAATGGGCCTCCCTGGTGGCGCAGTGGTTGCGCGTCCGCCTGCCGATGCAGGGGAACCGGGTTCGCGCCCCGGTCCGGGAGGATCCCACATGCCGCGGAGCGGCTGGGCCCGTGAGCCATG
>NC_041231.1:84319595-84358967 GCF_002837175.3 Physeter macrocephalus
CCCGCAACGGGAGAGGCCACAACAGAGGAAGGCCCGCATACCACAAAAAAAAAAAAAAAAAAAAAAGAAGAGGGAATGCCAGATCAGCCGGACCAACTCAGTCCACTTGCTGAGGAACCAGGCAGTAGCTAGCCACCAAGTCTCCCTCAATCCCATCACGCAGCTAGAAAAGACTTGGGTGATTTTCTTTTGATTCCAGGTCCCACATTCTTTCCACTTAGCCTGTTTTGGGCTAAGATTCTCCTTTTGAGAATCTGATGAAACCATGGGCCACGTCTCCCACCATGACCACTACCACCGCATTGTGCCCACATTAATATTACATATAATTTAAGGGGTTCAGAGGTCCTCCCCTGAAGCCCACCATGAACACAGATTAAGAAGCTCTGCAGTATAGATAGACAACTCCCTTCTCTACACCAAAACTGTAACATGGAGATGATAACATCAGCTTCCTTAGGTCATTGAAACACTGGGAGGATCAGACAAGCTGATGTTAGTGGACTTGTCGTCCAAATGTAGGACATTACTACTACCTTCAGCCAGGAAGGATTTAAGGGCCTCTAACGGCAGTGCTGATGACTTGAAGGAATTTTTTTTTAAATGAAGACCTAAAAAAAAAGAGCGAGAGAGAGATACCAAGAAACGGAAGAGCACAAATATTATAATTTTCAAGTGACATAAGAAATTTTTGGAAATCTATTCTAGACCAGTGGTTCTCAATACTGCCTGCCCATTAGAATTGCTTAGAGAATGTTTAAAAAATTCTGATGAAGTAGCACAACCCCTAAAGAAGGGAATAAGTAATATCTAGAAAATCTACACATGGCTTTTGACCCAGCAATTCCATGTCCAGGACTCTGTCTCAAAGATAAGACGGTAAATTTCCAAAAGGAGTTTAGCACAAGGCTATTCGTCACTGCACTATTTCCAGCAGCAAAAGCCTGGAAACAACCCAAATATCCAGAGATGAAAGGATTAGGTACCCAGGACTGATCCCCAGCAAGCTAGTCTCCCAGAAAAGGAGTGGGCCTCCTGTGAGGCTCCCTGGAAGCTGCTGTGGCCCTGTGATCAATTCTGGTTGGGTTAGATCCTTGCATCCCCTTCAACCTGATGATGCCAGGGCTGAGGCTGGGACTGGATCTTCCTCAATCCTGAACACTCACAGGGAAAAATCCTGCCACCAGCATGCCATCTCCAAGAGCTGTCACTGCACAGCTTGGACCCCAGTCCCTGATCACACTGTGAGAGGGCTGGTGATTCTCCCAACCTGAAAATTCATCTGGCAGGATCAGACCAGAAACAGGGTGATGCCACATAATGTTGCTATGGGCCCATCCTGACGACAGGGGAGGGGCCTGTGCTTCCTCCATCTTTTAGCTTAAATGTCCCACAGCACAAGGAAGAGGGAGTCTGGGGCTCAGCTCTACCTGGGATGGATAAGGGGAGACCAATCCTGTGTCCATGAGCTTTCCCTAGTGAATACTGTGCTAATGGGCCTGATATACACGCTACTTGGCCATTTGTCCATTTCTACATTCAACTGGTGCAGTGAGCAGGGCATCTGGCCAGGCAGTCACCATAATTTTCTGGAAGATAATCAACAGACCAGGGATCAAAGTCCCACTGGAAGGTAGGATGGATCCCTCTTGGGGTAGCATGGCCAGATTTGGGGATGGTTAATCACTAAGGGAATCCCATGAAGACCTCAGCATGGAGACACAGGGAGTAAGCCTCCTGAAATAGAATTCTTTTGCTGTTGTTAGTGACCTGGCAGGAGAGTTTCCCAGGAAAGGGTGGCTCCGTTGAAAGAAGGCTAAACCAGCACTCTTGATGCTAGTTCAGCCTCCCTGTGATCACTGAAGAATATACACTGTCGGCCTGACCATTTAGTACTCACGATGGAGGGGTGTTAGACAAAGGCGCGGATCACCCTAACGACTGGAACAAGGAGGATCCCCAAATTATACTTGATCCCGAGCAGAGCCTTGTGGGGCTCCTGTGCATAAGGCCTTTCTGTGTCCCCCATTTCTTTGATTACAGGAAATAGCCTTCATTCAGCCTCCTTGACCTTCCCTGAGTTCCAACGGGCAGATTCAAGCAGTTGTTTCTGTTGTTTTTCTTTTTAATAAATTTTTTAATTTATTATTTATTTTTGGCTGTGTTGGGTCTTCATTGCTGCACACCGGCTTTCTCTAGTTGTGGCGAGCAAGGGCTACTCATTGTTGCAGTGTGCAGCTTCTCATTGCTGTGGCTTCTCTTGCTGCGGAGCACGGGCTCTAGGTGCTCAGGCTTCAGTAGTTGTGGCACGTGGGCTCAGTAGTTGTGGCTCAAGGGCTCTAGAGCTCAGGCTCAGTAGTTGTGGCGCACGGGCTTAGTTGCTCCGTGGCATGTGGGATCTTCCCAGACCAGGGCTCGAACCCGTGTCCCCTGCATTGGCAGGCGGATTCTTAACCACTGCACCACCAGTGAAGTCCCCAAGCAGTTGTTAATTGAGGAAGGGAGGGGATGAGAGACCAGGGAGAAACAAACAGTCAAGACAAACAGTAGTGCAGCCTTGGGGCAAGGTCCTGGTTCCCCATCAACTGATACACACAACAATATCTTTGAGTTGTTTTGCAGATATTGAAACCCCCTCCAGGTGGGAGAAGTTAACAATTAAGGACGGTATGCTGCCCACAAGCATGTGGACCCCAGACCAGTTGGAAACTGAAGGTTGAGGATGCTGACTCCTACTTACCTCACCACCAACCCATCAGAAGAATGTCCATGAGCTGATCACGCCCTCGAACCATTACTATAAAACTTCTCACTATCCTCTCCAAGTTGGGACACATAGTTTTTCGAGGCAGGATCCCGCTGTGTCCCCCTTTGCTTGGCAAAGTAATAAAGCTATCCCTTTCTAATTCACCCAAAACTCTGTCTCCAAGATTCAATTTGGTACCGGTGTACAGAGAAGCTGTGCTTTCGGCATCATACTCCCTCTCTCTTAGAATAAAATAGTAAACTGGGCAAGCTGAAACAAAATAATCTAACTTTGTACTTTGCCTAGGTCCATTATTTCATTGAGAGTTGCAAGGTAGTGAAAGTCTAATTCTTTTATTCCTTTTTCATTTATTAGAATCTTTCCATAACGAACTTTATTTACTCCTTGTGAAATGGAGCAGGACCCTGTGGGGCCCTCCCAGGCTTCATTCAGCCTCCTTGACATTCCCTGAGTTCCAAAGGGCAGACTGAAACAGTTGCTAATCAGGGAAGGGAAGGAATGCAGAAACAAGGGAGGAGCAGCCAAGAAACAACAGTGCAGGTTTGGGTCAGCATCCTGGTTCCTCCCAAGGAATATACATAACAATACCTTTGAGTTCTTCTGCAGGAACTAAAGCCCCCACCCAGGCAGAGGATGGTAACTTCAGGCTGAGCGCAAGGTTCCTGGAGCACCACCCTTCTACCTCAGCACCAGCCAATCAGAAGAAAGTCACACACCCTGTAGCCTTCACCCCAAATTTTGCCTTTAAAAACTCTTCCTCAAAAACCATGGGGGAATTTGGGGTTTGGGGGCACAAGCCACTCACTGTCCTTGCTTGGTCCTGCAATAAACCTTTCTCTGTCCCAAACTCTGACATTTCGGTTTCTTTGGCCTCACTGTGTGTCGGGCACATGAACTTGTGTTCGGTAAAACTTGTATGTCTTGAGTTATACACAGGAAAGGCAAGAAAATTCCAGGCTTATTCCATATATTTCCTGCTCCAGACCTGGCCCATGCATTTCTCCAAGGAGTTTTTGGTACCTTTTAGTGAGAAATGATGTTTAGACTATAATATGGACGTAAGTGTGCCCATTGTTCCTGAGATGGTTTTTTAATAGGCATTTTCCATGAACAGAGTTAAGAAATTTGTATTTTTTTAAAAGGGAAAATTTAATTTCATTCTGACCATCCGATCAAATTTAGGGTTAAAGAGGTTTTATTTACCTATCTTGATTTTATGTTTATGTCTCTTTTTCTTCTGCTGAAATCTTAGTTCTTTATGATATCAGCAGCATCATCAATCTGCTCTATCTTATCCATCCATCAGGATATATCCACTGATCACAAAGAGAGAGGCAACCAGACTTGGTGCCTTCTGATGTGATATAATAGGAAATACATCATCACCTAAGAAATATCCTTGCTAATATTCCAACCTTAATATGAAGTAGATTTAATTATTGGTTTTCATGAAATACAGGAAACAAGGGAAAAGGAAAGGCCATATAGATGCAGTCAGCAAAACACAAAATGCAGGAGACTCTCCAGGACAAATGACCAGATTTCTTTAAAAATAAGCTACAAAGAAGAGAAAAAAGAGTGAGGAGGAAACTATAGATTAAAATAAATGTAAGAGGTATATTAACCAAATCCTAATTAAAACAAACTGACTATAAAAGTTGTTTGTTAATAAGACAACTGGGGAAATTTGATAACTGACTGGATATCTGATGACATTAAGGAACTTTATTTATTGTTTTAGGTATGATAAAGATATTGTGTTTTACAAATAATTTTAGAGATATATATCAAAATAATCAAGGATGAGTTGATATACTTTGGGGCATTTTCTATAAAACAATCCAATAGTGAGGAGAAGTGGGCCCAAAACAATAAAATCAGAAATGAAAGAAGAGATGTTTCAACTGATGCCACAGAAATACAAAGGATCATAACAGATTACTATAAATAATTATACACCAATAAAATGGACAACCTAGAATAAATGAACAATTCCTAGAAATAGTACAATCTCCAAAGACTGAATCAGGAAGAAATAGAAAATATGAATGGACCATATACCAATAATGAACTTGAATTAGTAATTAAAAGAAAAAAAAAAACTCCCAACAAACAATACTCCAGGACCAGATGGCTTCATAGGTGAATTCTACCAAACATTTAAAGAAGTGTTAACACCTATCCTTCTCAAACTGTTCCAAAAAATTGAAGAGGAATAGTACCTCTGAATTCATTCTATGAGGCCAGCCTCATTCTGATACCAAATCAGATGAAGACAAAAAAAGAAAGAAAGAAAGAAAGAAAGAAAGAAAGAAAGAAAGAAAAAAGAAAGAAAAAGAAAACTGCAGGCCAATATCACTGATAAATATAGATGCAAAAATACTCAACAGAATATTAGCAAACTAAATTCAACAGTACATTAAAAATATCATACATAAAATTCAACATCCATTTATGATACAAACTCTCAACAAAGTGAGTTGAGAGGGAACATAGTTTAACATAATAAAGGCCATATATGACAAGCCTACAGCTAACATAATACTCAACAGTGAAAAGCTGAAAGCATTTCCTCTAAGATCAGGAACAAGACAAGGATGCCCACTCTTGCCACTTTTATTCAACATAGTATTGGAAGTCCTAGCCACAACAATCAAACAAGAAAAAGAAATAAAAGGAATCCAAATTGGAAAGGAAGAAGTAAAACTGTCACTGTTTGCAGATGACATGATACCACATATAGAAAATCCTAAAGATGCCACCAAAAAACTGTTAGAACTAATAAATGAATTCAGTAAAGTTGTATGATACAAAATTATCTCAGAAATCTGTTGCACTAACAATGAACTACCAAGAAGAGAAATTAACATAATCACATTTATAGTTACTTTAAAAAGAATAAAATACCTGGGCTTCCCTGGTGGTGCAGTGGTTGGGAGTCAGCCTGCCAATGCAGGGGATGCGGGTTCGTGCCCCATTCTGGGAAGATCCCACATGCCACGGAGCTGCTGGGCCTGTGAGCCATGGCCGCTGGGCCAGCGCATCTGGAGCCTGTGCTCTGCAATGGGAGAGGCCACAGCAGTGAGAGTCTCGCGTACTGTGAAAAAAAAAAAAAAAAAAGAATAAAATACCTGAAAATAAATCTAACCAAGCAGTTTAAAGACCTGTACTTCATACCTATAAGACATTGATGAAAGAAAATGAAGACCACACACACAAATGGAAAGATACACTGTGCTCATGGATTAGAATTAATTTTGTTTAAATGACCATACTATCCAAGGCAATCTACAGATTCAACATAATCCCTATCAAAATACCAATGGCATTTTTCACAGAACTAGAACAAATAATTTTAAAATTTATATGGAAACACAAAAGACCCCAAGTAGCCAAAACAATCTTGAGAAAGAAGAACAGAGCTGGAGGAATACTGCTCCCTGACTTCAGACTATATTACAAAGTTACAGTAATCAAAACAGTATGGTACTGGCACAAAAACAGACACATAGATCAATAGAACAGAATAGAGAGCCCAGAAATAAACCCACATTTATATCGTTAATTAATCTATGACAATATACAATGGGAAAAAATACAGTCTCTTCAATAAATGGTGTTGGGGGGCTTCCCTGGTGGCGCAGTGGTTGGGAGTCCGCCTGCTGATGCAGGGAACATGGGTTCGTGCCCCGGTCCAGGAGGATCCTGCATGCCGTGGAGTGGCTGGGCCCGTGAGCCACGGCTGCTGAGCCTGCACATCCGGAGCCTGTGCTCCGCAGCGGGAGAGGCCACAACAGTGAGAGGCCCACGTACCGCAAAAAAATAAAAATAAAAAATAAAAAATAAATGGTGTTGGGAAAACTGGACCGCTTCATGCAAAAGAATCAAATTGGACTACTTTCTCACACCATATATAAAAATTAAACTCAAAGTGGATTAAAAACTTAAATCCAAGACCTGAAACCATAAAATTTCTGGAAGAAAACTTAGGCAGTATGCATTTCATATTAATCTTAGCAATATTTTTTGGATCTGTCTCAGGCATGGGAAAAAAAAGTAAAAATAAACAAATGCGACTACATCAAAGTAAAAAGCTTTTGCAGAGTAAAGGAAACTATCAAAAAAAATGAAAAGGCAGCCTACTGAATGAGAGAAGATATTCGTAAACTATATATCTGATAAGGGGTTAATATCCAAAATATACAGAGAACTCACAACTCAACATCAAAAAACAAACAACCCCATTAAAAAATAGGCAGAGGACCTGAATAGACATTTTTCCAAAGAAGACATACAGATGATCAACGGGCACATGAAAAGATGCGCAATATCACCAATCATCAGTGAAATGCAAATAAAAACCCACAATGGGATATTCCTTCACACCTGTCAGAATGGCCATTATCAAAAAGAACAACAAATAACAAGTTGTTAACAACTATATGATCCAACAATTCCACTTCTGGGTATTAATCCAAAGAAATCAAAAACATTAATTCAGAATGATATGTGCACCCCTATGTTCATTGCAGCACTATTTACAATAACCAAGATATGGAAACAACCTAAGTGTCCATCAGTAGATGAATGGATAAGAAAGACATGGTATACATATGCGTGCGCACACACACACACACACACACACACACACACACACACACACACACTGGAATATTACTCTGCCATAAAAAAGAATTAAATCTTGCCATTTGTGGCAACATGGATGAACCTTGAGAGTGCTATGCTAACTGAAATAAGTCAGACAGAGAAGGACAAATACTGTATGATTTCACTTATATATAGAATCTAAAAAACAAAACAAGCAAATGAAACAAAACAAAACAGACACAGACTCATAGAGAACAAACAGGTAGCTGTCAGAGGGAGGGGCATGGGGGGATGAGTGAAATAGTTGAGGAGGATTAAGAGATACAAACTTCCAGTTACAAAATAAATACAGTAAGTCATGGGGATGTAATGTACTGCATAGGGAATATAGTCAATAATATTGTAATAACTTCATATGGTGATAGATGGTAAGTAGACTTATCATGGTGATCATTTTGTAATGTATAAAAATATCAAGTCACTGTGTTGCACACCTAAACTAATATAATATTGTAAGTCAATTACACTTCAATTTAAAAAAATAAATTAAATTAATTAAATTAAATAATAAAATAAATTTTTATAAAATAAAACTTCAGAACTCCCTAAAGAACAAACAGAAATGAAAACACATGTCCACCAAAGCCTTGTACAAGAATGTTCATAGCAGCTTTATTCACAACAGCCAAAAACTGGAAACAGCACACGTGCCCATCAGTGGACTAAACAAACCGGCATATTCATACAAAGGAATACTATTCAGTAAAAAAAGTGACAAACTACTGACACATACAACAACTTGAATGACTCTCAGAAACTTTATATTGAGTGAAAAAGTCAGACCCAAGAGTATAAACTGTGTAATTCCAGATATGTGATGCTCTGTAGCAGAAAAATAATTATGATGAAATCAGAATAGCGGTTACTTCTAGAAGAGGTGGGGATTGACTGGGAAAGGGTGTGAAGGAACATTCTGGTTGATGGAAATACAGTATACCTATATCTCAAGTGTCTTGATAGAGTATGTGAGTCATAAGGGTACATGCCTCTGTTAAAACTGGTTCAATTGTACACTTAGATCTGTGTATTTCACTGCATGTGATTTACATCTAAATTAAAAAACAACTTACTTCCTACAAACAACTGCATCGTGCATCTTTAGCCCTTTTATCCACTTTCGACAGAGAGCACATTAAGATTTGGAGTCTATTCCCACACATGTTTGCCTCACCTCTTAGCCTTGTGAACTGTGATGGAGGGAGTTACCATGAATATCATACAGGAAAATAGGGGTCACTATGTCACTAGTCATCAACTGCAGCAGACCAGAATTCCAAGTAAAATAAGTCACATTACCAGTTTCAAATAGAAACAGGCATAAAATAAAAAGGGAACATTTTACATTTACCAAAGGTACATAATAAAGAGTAATATTTAACCATTTTCAAGTGATAATGCTAGATATTTGAGTCACATTCCCTTATTTCCAAGAGAGCAATGTGTTAAATAAGAAGGCAACCTGCATTGCTATTTCTATGTTTCATTAGGAAGTAGTTAATAATGTCCAAGATATTTAAACTAAAATCCAACTCATAATATTAATTTTTGTTTATCCTAATAGACCAGATATAGATGAAGTAAATAGTTCTTTGTTTGGACTTTAGGAGCACATTATATGGACAATATATCTAGTTTTTGGTGGTTGGAATTCAGCAGTCTTTTCAGTGGGCAGTGTATAAAATGGTCCCTTACCTCATTGCCCTGTAATATTCTTCTCCTTGTCTCAAAACCTTCCACTGAGATCAAAGTGGACATTTTCCCACCTGTTCTTGATTATTCTTGACCTGCAGGCATACCTTATAGATATTGCAGGTTTAGTTCCAGACCACAGCAATAAAGCAATTATCTCAATAATATGAGTTGCACGAATTTTTTTGGTTTCCCAGTGCATTTAAAAGTTATGTTTACACAATACTGTATTCTAGTAAGTGTGAAATAGCATTGTGTCCCCAAAAAAATGTACATACCTTAATTTAAAAATATTGCTAAAAATGCTAACCATCATCACAAGTCGTGGTAGTAACATCAAAGATCACTGATCACAGATCACCACAACAAATATAATAATAATGAAAAATTTTGAAATATTGTGAGAATTACCAAAGTGCAACACAGAGACACTAAGTGAGCAAATGCCGTTGGAAAAATGGCTCCAATAGACTTGCTTGACACAGGGTTGCCATAAACCTTCAATTTGTAAAAAAAACACAAAGCCTGTACACCCGTACTGACAAAGGGTCTCTCCTTGACCACACTCCAGCCTCTTCTCCACTAGGCCCCAACCTTGCCCTATAAAGACTGGAACAAACATCAACATAGTTTCTAACAGCTCAAGGCCAAATCCCTAGGAAGACCCATTCCCCCTTAAAAGGCCTGCCTGAGAAAACTCAAGGCTGTCAAAAGAACTTGCTGTGTGTTTCAGCCCGTCTCCCAGTCGCTATTGGAGGGTAGTGTTGCTGAAAACTCGACCTCTGCGCACTGGTGCAGAGTTGAATCTCGGAGACAGCGTTTTGGGTGAAGTAGAAAAGAATAGCTTTATTGCTTTGCCAGGCAAAGGTGGCCACAGCGGGGCTTGTGCCCTTCACAAACTGTGTCCCAACCTGGGGGAAATTTGATGAGGAGTTTTATAGCAATCGTTCAAGGACAGGATTGCAGATAAGGATCAGGGTGTGTGTAGGGCCTGCATTCCTTTAATCTGGCCTCAGGTGATCTCCTGATGAGCTTCTGTGGTTCCTTTAATCTGGCCTCAGATGGTCTCCTGATAGTCTCTGAAGAATGCTTCATCAAGTAGTTAACATCTTCCATTTGTTGGGAGTTTTAGTTCTGCAGAAGAGCTCAATGATACTGTTATGTGTATCCCTTGAGGCGGAACTAAAATCCTGCCCCAAGACTGCACTCTTGTTTCTTGGCTCCCTCCCTCCTTGTCTCTGCATCCCCTCCCTTCCCTGATTAGCCACTGCTTGAACCTGCCCTTTGGAGCTCAGAGAAGTTCATGGGGGCTAAAGCCTATTCCTTACAAACAAGAAACGGGGGACACAGACAGGCTTCTGTGACCGGGAGCCCCACAGGGTCCTGCTTGGTTTCACTAGGAGCCAGTTAGCAAACCCAGATGGGTTTCACATGGACCAACCCTTTTTTCCCCTCGTATTTTTATAAGTTTTCACCTCCCTGATTCTACGGAGCCCCCAGTCACCCTCCCCTGTATCCTCACATTCTCTCTTTAAAATGCCCAGTCACCCCTGTTTAAGTCAAAGTTGAGTTCAGTTGACATTAGACCCTTTTCCCTATTGTAATAGTAGATTCCTAACTAAAATCTGCCCTGAACACCTTAGCTAGTGTCCAGCTTTGTCTATTAGCTGTCACCAAAAACGGGCTGAGCAGAGAAGAGCCTACAAGGGGCTGACAATCAAATAACAGACAGGGCCCACATACAATAAATACAAACACAGCTACTAGAGTGACAAAAAAGGAGGTCAGAGATTTGCAGCAGAATGATAGTATTTGATCAAGGAAGTCTTTTGGAAAGGAGAAATTTTGAGAAAGCAATGAAAGGGTATTTACAGTTTAGAAAAGAGCCAAAGGTCACATCCGCCTGAAGTAGTCTTGTTAGGGTTGGAAATCAACGGTGGGTGTGGACAGTGTTTGAGGGACAAGTGTAGTGAGAGTGGAGGGGTGAGGATCACAAAAGAAATCGGGAGTAATCTAGATGGTTAGAGAGTCTGTAACCCAGGGAAACACCTGCTTCGGGTTGTCACAGAGCATATCGCAGTGGTCGCCATCTTTAGCTGCAATGGCCTCTTCTCCGACTTGGCCGAAGAAAGGCTCTCTCCAGCACAACAGGGTGACTGTGTGCAAACCAGAAAAGGCTTTTCTGCCGCAGGCAGAGACTCCTACACAGAGTGAGGGGAAGGGAGGAGTTTAAGAATACTGAATTAGCATAACGGGGCTCATCCACGTGCAGCCTCTGTGCTGAGACCCTTGGAACACAAAGGACCTGAGTCACTTTGAGGATTGGGGTGGAGGTAGAGATTCACTTTGTTTTCTTTTAGCTTTCAGGGGGTTTTGTTATCTTTGTTTTGGATTTGGGGTTTTGTTGTTGTTGTTTTTTGCTCCTCTCCTAATTTGTCTGGCTAAGGCCACAGCCTGAAAACCTTGAGTTTCTCCCAGACGTGATAGCGCAGTCTGCACTCATCTATAAACACTCCTCCAAGCACCATCATAAGTCCCTGAGTCCTTCCAATCAATTTACTTCTGAAGTATCTCTAAACGCATTAAGAGGGTTACTTCATATCTAGAGATTTCCTAATTCAAATCTCCAACAACTCTCACTGTAACCACCAACCGCAGAAGTTTCTTCATTGTTTCTAGCTCTCCTCTCCAGCTCAATCCAATAAGTCATGGACCTTTTATCAGAATCACCTAAGACAGATCTGATCTTATCACATCTCCACTGAAAAACCCTCAGGGTCTTCCGATTTCTTAACTGATAAAGTCCAAACCCTCAGCACAGAGGCACAGTCTGTCCCAAGATCTTCTGCCTCCTTCCCTCTCTGGCCAGAATCCCTCTCCTGGCTTTGAGATGCCAGAGAGTTGCCATTTTTCAATGGTGCCCAGCATTTTCGTTTCTCCATGCCTTTGTTTGTATGGTTCCCTCCGCTCTAATGCCTTCATCCTTACACCCCGACGTCTGACCAACACTCTTTATACTCCTTCAACTCCAGCTTAACTGTCCCTTCCTCTGGGAACCACGCAACTTTTTCAGGCAAAATGAATCCTTCCCTCCAGTCTGCTCCCCAAACCCATCCCCCTACTGTAAATTCTCATTGCTTTGGTCTTTACTGAACACTGTAAAAATATCATTTGCTTAAATAGTCTTTTATGAGATTATAAAATCCTCAAAGGTAGAAATGAAGTTACACACATAATTTGACACATAATGATGTACTGCCTCAAACTGTTTCCTTTTTTCTCATGTCTTCTCCTTCCATCTTAGACTGTAAACTTCTTGAGGAGTTAAATCCTTCTGTTCCTCCTTCACTTTTCCAACCCTTACTCTTGTGATGAACCTAATTTATCCTTTTATCTGTAAAAGGATGGATTAGGTCACCTACTGGGTCCTGTATCTTGATGTAACATTTGGTAATTCTGAGAGCAAACAGGAGGAACCCAAGAAATACATCATACTGATTACACAAGGGCTGCTTAGGTGGTATTTATACTTAGGAATTGAATAGTAATTACCTTTTTTAAGTAGGAAGGAGGCATAGAATCAATGAAGATGCTCCTCCTGCGTGCTCCTGGTTATTGATGACTTACTATGTGCCCGACACTAATCTAGACACCGGGGATACAGCAGAAAACGAAACAAAACCACACAAAGGCCTTGCCGTCTGTGGAGCTTGCAATCCAGGTGGGGAGACAGAAAACAAAGATGTACATGGTACCGTCAAGTGGCAACGATTCTATGAACAAAAATACCACACTCCCACTGTTAACAATAACAACGATGATATAAAGCTGGTGAGGAGCTACAGAGCGGTGAAAGGCAGTGATATTTAGGAACGACAATCAGAGAAGCCTCTCAAAGGGGCTGCTAACACGTGCAGGAAACACTGCTGTGGGTCCCCAAGACTATCCTCACCGCTGTTTTAGGAGGAAGACACTACAGTATGGTTACAGCCCAGAGCTTTGCCAAGAATGGGGCAGACAGGATTGTTTACCTGATAAAGGGAAAATACTTAAGAAGGTCAGTGGAGAAACACATAAATGAGTAAACAAATTATGATATAGTCATCATCTGTTCCAAAATAGAACCTCTTATTTTATCTATCATCATAAATGGTGGTTTGAAGATGTTTTTTAAACCTGGAGAATCTCTGACTCAATAAAATATGAGCAACAAACTATACATAGGTATGATCTCATCTGAATTAAAGTTATAATTATGTACATGTGTGCACAGAAAGTATACTAGAAGGAACATCACAAAATAGTAATAGTGTCTCTAGCTGGTAGAATTACAGGTGGATTTTATTTTCCTCCTTATACTTTTTAGTATTTTTAACAGTTTCTACCTCAAGCATGTCTCACTTACACTTTTTCATTTTACTTCTTTTTTAACTTGTGCTAAGACGCTTGAGATATAACCTTTTAACAAATAAGTGTACAACGCAATATTGTTAACTATAGGCACAATGTTTCATTTTACTTTTAATTTTCATTTTTAAAATGATATGTGTGCATTAAAAATACTTCAAATAAACCAAAAAAAATTAAAATAGCAGAAATGTGCAGAAGGTAAAAAGTAAACATCTCCCCTGCCCTTACCCACTGGTTTCTCTCCTCAGAGCTTTCACACTAACAGTATCTTTCTACAGGCTTTTCCATATCCTTAGAAAATATTTTATGCAGGTCCAAACATATACATATATTCTTTTCCCCCCACAACTGGAATTATAATATATATACCATTTATAAGCTATTCTTTTGTTATTGACTTAAAAAGACTTAAATACATTCCTATGTCAGAACATAAAGAGATGCCTCATTCTTCTTTCAACCACTGGGTAGAATTCTTTTTTTTTGGTGTTCTATATTTTACCTAAATGGATTGTTGCCAATGTTTTGCTATTGCAAATAGAGCTGCAAACAGCAACTGCCTACGGTTCAAGGGTGTCTCCAGCCAGCAGGGTTATCTGATGTTCGGGGCATCCGAAGACAGACCAGCTCAGGAGTGGCCCGCTGACCTGGCTTCGCAGAGGCTGAAGTGTCTTCACTCATTTCTAGGTTAAGAGATTATTTCTCAGAGCCCTTCAGCTCTAGAGTCATTTCTGAGATGGGCTGGAGGGTCTGCTGCCATCAGGAGCAACACACACACCCCTGGCAGTACTCTCTCCTGCTTTGCCCTGGACACAGGCCCTGTCTTCTCTGAGTCCCCTGATTGCCTCCTTTCTTCCCATCTTTAGGCTGAAACCACCCACCAGGTTGGCCTTCACTTTCAGACTCGAAGACCCACACTCTGGGGTTTGGGGGCCTCGCTTTTCCGGCAGCCATTGAGGAGCCAGATCACCCAACGTAGATGCATGGGGAGTCCCGACGGGGTGAACCTTAAGCAGTAAGGAAAGAGAGATGAGTAGACGGGAAAAAATCTCCCCCAACTTTGTCTCTTCTGCAGACAACTAGGAGGCCCAGTTCTTCCCTCAGCTCCTCCTGAGACGTCCTGCCTGAACTGCCCACCCAGCCAGCCACCAGCTGAGTCCCTTTGTACTTTGTTGGGAAACAGCAGCCAGTGAGGAACCACTGTCTTGCTTCACAATTTTCCTGGCCTTGCTTTCTCTTTATTCCTCACCCACAAGTCCTGGGACCTGCCAAATAAATTGTCAGCACTTTATTTTTGCCTCAGGCTGCTTTCTAGAGGACCTGGGCTAAGATATACATTAAAAGGAAATACAAGCCATTTTTTTTTTTTTTTAAATAAAACCACTGCCCTATAAGGTGGTTTTAGGAAGAATTCTCAGAAACAGATAAGGTCCCGTGTGTGTGTGTGTGTGTGTGTGTGTGTTTGTGTGTGCACGCACGTGTGTGCCCATGCACACACATATGAGTGTAAGACAAACTTTAATACCTCTTTTTCATTAAAAAGTAATAAATTCTGGTCATCACTGTTTGAGCAATAAAAGAATCAAGGCTGCAAAAAAAAAATCCTTGTACAAGCATACGTATTTTTTCTTATGCAGACATATGTGTTATTATATACATATTTAATTTGGTGCATGTTGTGAATTACCCAGAGGATAAATTTCTAAAAGTGAAAATATTGGGTCAAGAGATATATGCATTTTTTAATTGTGATAGGTATTATTAAATTGCTCTTTAAAATTTTTACATAATTAGGGCTTCCCTGTTGGCACAGTGGTTAAGAATCCACCTGCCAATGCAGGGGACACGGGTTCGAACCTTGGCCTGGGAAGATCCCACATGCCTCAGAGCAACGAAGCCTGTGCACCACAACTACTGAGCCTGCACTCTAGAGCCTGCGAGCCACGACTACCGAGCCCATGCGCTGCAACTACTGAAGCCTGCGCGCCTAGAGCCTGCGCTCCACAACAAGAGAAGCCACCACAATGAGAAGCCTGCACACCACAAGGAAGAGTAGCCCCTGTTCGCCACAACTAGAGAAAGCCTGCGTGCAGCAACAAAGACCCAACGCAGCCAAAAATAAAATGATAATAAATAAAATTTTTTAAAAATCTTAAAGAAGAAAAATTTTCACATAATTAGGTCTTCACCATAGTGGATTACTCTTTCCCCAAATCCCTTGCCTATATTGAGTCTTATCAAAATTGTAATCAATTGGGTGGTTTTGACAATTCCTACTGGCATTTTTATTAGGTTTCTATTACTGTGTAGATTAATTTAGGATTGATGCTGTGATAATTGCTATCTAAGAGCAGAGTGTGTACATTTTTAATATCTTCAGTAGAATTGTAAGGTTGTCTTCATATAGGATAGGTATTTTTTGTTATGGTAGTTCGTTCTGTTAGTCTACAAGGGATCATTCCTTCCATTACACTTTCTAAATATTTTCTATTTTTACATATTAATTTTGAAACCAGCTACTATTGTGAATGTTCCTATTGCTTCTAGAAATGTTTCAGTTGATTCTCTTGGAATAAAGCTATATTATCTACTAATAATGATAATTTTGCCTCCTCTATTCCAAAACAGAACCTTATTTTATCAGTCATTAATTAATTAATTCGACAAATAATGGAGTTTCTATTGTATGCCCAGTGCTGGGCTAGGCTATGAATCTAAAATGTTTGGATACTATTTTCATAACTGTGTTCACTATAGGGTGCAATAATACACTTTCTGGTCTTTTTCATTTAATTTTCATAGAATAAGTAGTGTTTTTGTGCTTCACTATTAAATGTGAAATGGTATTTGCTTTGAAATATACACATTTTTATCAAGTGGAGGATATATTAATATATACCTATTCTATTATGAGAATTTTTATTAAAACTACATGTTGAATTTAGTCAAATGCCTTTTTAGCATTTATTAGAATGATCACAATATGTTTCTTAACCAACTAGTATGGCTGATTATATAATACTAATCCCATTTTACAACTATTTTTGCATTTCTTCTCTGTTGAAATGTGCTGCTAGATTCTACTTACCAATATGTCAAGTCCCGTTGTAATTTTAATGTAGTAATTTATTCTATGTGCTAATATTTTGTGCAGGATCTTAGCATAAGCGAGATCTGTCTGTAGTTTTTTAAATGATTTAAATGATAAGAAAAGCATGCACTCCCTGAGAGTAAAAAACACATCAGTTTCGTATTGTGTCTGCAGAATCCCGATTTGAGAAGGAAACAAGAACAACGGCAGGAGAAGGCTCACACCCTCTACCTGAAGTCTTGGCTTGGTGTTGCTCTATGAGATTATCCATGAAGCTGAATGCAGTAAAACAGCCTCACCTTTGATTTGCCAAGATGCAAGGGCTAATCACCAAGAAGTAATGCACACAGCGTAAAGCTTGACAGCTTATGTTTGTAGTCAACCAGACCTGGGTTCAAGTCCTGACTTTGTCATTTCAGGCTCTGTGACCATGGAAAAGCCCTTAACGTTTCTTGTTCTACAAAATGGGAACTATTACTCCAGCCACTTTATAGGGATGTGATGAAGATGAAATACGGTAAAGCACATACAGTGGTTAACACAGCACTCGGTGTGTTGATATACTTGATTAATTTAGCTATTAATATCGATTAATAAATGGTTATTGCTATTCTTCTACATAATCATCTAAAGTAAGTTTAAAGAGTTCTGAAATCCACACGCTATAGGTGCCCTTACACCGAAACACTTATGCCCTCATCCTCTGACCCACCTTGGTTAACTGTATCTCAAGGAGCAGGTCACAAATTCAGTACTAAGGCATTCTGACTCAGAAAGTTTCCAAATTTATAGAATATTGTCCTTTGCTATGCTCTACGATAACATCTTTCTCTGTCAGAAATTGAAGCGCTTTTGACACAACACTACACAGAAAAACAAGGTGATTAAATCAAGAAATGTTTGAAACACACACACAGCTTTTCTGCCTAAATTAACTATGAGAGTACTTCATGCCTACAACTGGCAATTGAGTTGACATGGGGTATGGATTTGGCGATGGTCGTAGCTGACATTATAGTCAGTTTCAGCTAATCAGGCTGTTCTTCAAGGGACTAAAACAAAAATGGAGTCCTTTCTGAATTTTCAGATACTTGTCTTTAATCACTGACCCACCTTGCTTAGTGAATTCCACAGATGTCAGTAAAGCTTAGAAATGTTATTTCTCTCTTCCTAGCTGACCCTGAAAAGAACCTATCAGAGTGGCCACTTACATATGGTTTTCTAGAAACACAGTTGAAGTTCTAGGTCTGGGCTCCACTGAAGTGGCCATAAGCAAGGTTTCAAAAAAGAAAGGAGGGGGCTTCCCTGGTGGCGCAGTGGTTGAGAGCCCGCCTGCCGATGCAGGGGACACGGGTTCATGCCCTGGTCCAGGAAGATCCCACATGCCGCGGAGCGGCTGGGCCCGTGAGCCATGGCCGCTGAGCCTGTGCGTCTGGAGCCTGTGCTCTGCAACGGGAGAGGCCACAGCAGTGAGAGGCCCATGTACCGCAAAAAAAAAAAAGAAAGGAGGTGGAGGAGATGGGGGGTGATTCGCACTTTTAATTTCCTACTCCCTGAATGCACTAGTCTCTACCTGTAGCTGCAGCCAGTCTTGAACCCTAGAGACCATCAGGTTTATATAAATACAGCTGCAGCAACTGGGGATTCTGAGCACCTGACCAAATGATGATAAATTCTCTGAAAATAATTTTTAAGGCCTGCATAGACCATTGCATTGGGTATGTTTAATGGGGTGGCCCCAGGTCAATCCAAGTCTTTTTATGAAACAGCTCCTGGCACAACTTAGGACTGCTCATTTCTATCCTGTCTTGCATTAGAATAATCAAATTATACACTAAGCTACTGAAATGAATGCATATGCACTAGGATACTCTAAACAGAATTGGTAAAGTGGCAAAATTCTCCCTCCTTATATTCATCTGCTGTGCTAAGAATGTGGCCAAAGGTCCCATGTTGACCAGACACAAGGGTTCTTGTAGCAAGTAAATGTGTAACAGAGGGAAACAAAGACAGCTCCAAAGTACAAAGGATTTCTTGTTTAAACATAAAAAAAAAATTTTCTAAGCAAAATTACAGTGAAAAATTAAGTATGCTATATATATGTATATATATATATATACACACTAAAGTATATTTGTATAAATGGTGTTTTTATAAACAAAAGACAAAAGACAGGAAGGCAATAAAATAAAACATTAATAGTGAATTGTGATATGATGGGTAGTTTGGGTTATTTTCTTCGAACTTTAGCATTCTACAATTCAAGTTTTCTACAAGGAATCTGTATTACTTTTATAAACAGAAACATACACAAAAAGAAAGTAGGAATTTTTTTAAACTTAGATTTGTAATGCAAACAGCTGGAACCGGCATATATTTAAAAGGAAACGCTTATACACTGTTGGTGGGAATGTAAATTGGTGCAGCCACTATGGAAGACAGTATGGAGCTTCCTCAAAAAATCAAAAATAGAACTACCATATGATCCAGCAATCACACTTCTGGGTATTTATCCAAAGAATACAAAAACACTAATTTGAAAAGATATATGCACCCCTATATTCATAGCAGCATTATTTACAATAGGTAAGATAGGGAAACAACCTAAGTGTCATC
The DNA here is from genome assembly GCF_002837175.3 of Physeter macrocephalus. Lineage (NCBI taxonomy): Eukaryota > Metazoa > Chordata > Mammalia > Artiodactyla > Physeteridae > Physeter > Physeter macrocephalus. The sequence continues at coordinate 84,338,837 of NC_041231.1, forward strand.
GACAGATGAATGGATAAAGAAGCTGTGGTATATATGTATAATGGAATATTACTCAGACATTAAAAAGATGAAATCTTGCCATTTGCACACAACATGGATGAGCGTACAGAGCATTATGCTAAGTGAAATAAGTCAGACAGAGAAAGACAAATACTGTATGATTTCACCCATATGTGGAATATAAACAAACAAACAAAAAACAAAATAAATGAACAAACCAAACAAAAACAAACACATAGATACAGGAATAGAGTAGCAGTTACAAGATGGGAAGGGGTACAGTGGGGAGGAGGGGGAGGAGGGCCAAGTGGGTAAAGTTGACCAGTGGTATGGTGACAGATGGAAACTAAAGTTTTGGTGGTAAGCATGCCAGAGGGTATACAGAAGTGGAAGTACAATGTTGTACACATGATACTTATGTAATGTTATACACCAATGTTACTGCAATAAGAAATTTTAAAAATAACTAAAAAATAAAAGCAGACTTAAAATTAACACTCCCTGCTGAGCAGATCTGACCCTGATCCTAGGCCATCTCTGCATCCTGTCTAGGATGGGGCAGAGGCTTTGGCTGAGAGATGCTGGGAAGTCTGCTGTAGCTGGTGGTTCCAGTCATCCTCCTAGTCCTGGGACAAAAAACAGGAGAATACAGGTGTTCCTGTTTGGTGGTCAGAGAACACTCAAGTTGAAAGCGATGAGATGTCAGCTCTATTGAAAGAATACAGAGTCACACCTCCTGAGCTGTCTCATTCTGCAATTAATGATGATGTGCCATTAGAAGCCAGCCTCACAATTATTAAATAAAGCAAAGATGCTGAAAACAAAACAAAGTTTATCATCTACAACAAAGAAAAAGAGCTGATAGAATCATGAACCATACTCCTAACTCTTCTGATACTAGAGATATGCAAAAATACTGCCCAGCTGGAAGACAGGAAGCAGCCTGTTACTATGCAAAGAAAAGGGGAAACTGCAAACAACGGATGAGAGAAGAAGGCACATGGATGAAAACTTATATTCGTGGTCAGAAAGAGCAGGAGCTGGTGTAATACTTGACATTCAGGGAAGCGTTTGCCTCCTCTGAGGCAATGGTTGGCTATTTCAAGGAAATATGAAAAACGCATTTTTTCGTATTTGTAACTGTACCAACGAAGGAAGGAATCTTTGCATGTGGAAGGAGATGGACACTGACCAGTCTGCAGCATAGCCTGGCTCCCACGTACTGCTTACCAGAGAACTTACCACTGACAGTTGGGAAGAAAAGGCATATTCGTTTTTATCAATAAACTCAGAAAAATAGTACTGAAAAATCTAGGAGTTGCCAAAGAGGTTTGTCCAAGGGCTCACAAAGAAGCTGCCCTCAGCAGCCAAGTTGCCTGGGAACCGACCACCCCAGAGAAAGCCTACTGACTTGGTGTTTCAGCCAAATCATCCAGGAGCAGAAACAAGAGATCACCAAAGTGTGCACATCTCCAGTCTATAAGTACAGTCCACAGTATGTCAAAATATCCCGAACTGTCTTTGCCAGTCTCTTTTTCTTAGCTGTTTTTAGGCATGAATTTTCACCCACACAGCTCATGCCATCCCTTGGAAGGAATTCACTAAGATTTTCGTTGTATATTCATTATACTTGGGTGCACACTGAGTCAACAGTTATTAGATGTCTCTGCATTTGATGATTTCAATAGATATTTTTAGCATTTAAGGAACAAATGTCTTCTTTTTTAAATAAATTTATTTTTTTTTGGCTGTGCTCCGTCTTCGTTGCCGTGCGTGGGCTTTCTCTAGTTGCGGCGAGCAGGGGCTACTCTTCGTTGCGGTGCGCGGGCTTCTCATTGCAGTGGCTTCTCTTGTTTCAGGGCACAGGCTCTAGGTGTGCGGGCTCCAGCAGTTGCAGCACGTGGGCTCAGTAGTTGTGGTGCACGGGCTTAGTTGCTCCACGGCATGTGGGATCTTCCCGGACCAGGGCTCAAACCCGTGTCCCCTGCAGATTCTTAACCACTGCGCCACCAGGGAAGTCCCAACAAATGTCTTTTAATTAAAAACTTATTTTCCTAGTCTATCCTATTCTAGCCATTAGGGCTTGCCCCTAAAGGATTATAGTCTTTTCCTTCTTCAGGTTTTGATGGCTTCTGTACCCCTCTTATGAAATATCGTATTTTACCTTTTATTACTGTTTGTAGTTATTTCCTTCATCTGGGTGAAAGCCGTTTAAGGCAAGATTTGTCTTATTTGTCTTTGTATGATCTCTAACACTTAACAAGTGGTAGGAACTCTGGAAATATGTGTTGAGCTGAATTAAATATAATTACTTGGCATAAATGATAGGAGTTGTACCGTCCTAGATATTTGGTACAAAATATCCAAAACTGCATTCATTATATCACTCAAAAGCCTGCTAATTGCCCTGAATTTCAGATAAGGAATGTCACCAACCATGTCCCAGATGCCCATCACCTCATGAACTCTCTCCTTTTGCAGTCTCTCCCCTCTCTTCTCTGTCTGACTATAGGTCCATTATTTCATAACAGTCTCTGTGTAAGCTGCTCTTGATTTGTCTTATTCCCATCTGGCAAATCCTTCTCACCACTGCCAAGGTAACCTTCCTAACCCAGGTAAAATCTTATTTTTCTTCCTCAAAAAACTCAAAACACTCTCAAGTACCCAAAACCTAATGGCTTCTCCCGACGCCCTCTACTCTGATCTCAAGCCAGGCCTAAATTTCCAGCTTTCAGCTCCACAAGGCCCACACTCTGGCCACATGGGTCAGTGACCTGCTCCCAAATTTTTACGCACATTCTTCACTCTCTGTTGCCTAATTATTTCCCTAAAATTTCAAAAATTCTTCTGAAGCTCAGATTTATGCAGACTCAAGTTTAACGGAAACAGGTAAAAGGGAGTTACCTGAAACTTCTTTAGCTATTAGAGGTCACACATTTCTTTTGCAACAAGAGGACAGAAGAACTGAAGCTATAAGCAGAGACACTCAACATCATCCCTGCCGCATATACCATATGGGTGTCAAACTCCTGGAAAGCAAAAAGGTGATGATACATTTTGACTCTGGAAGGGCAGGGCTTTTTGTCTGTTTTGTTCCCTGATCTCCCAAGAGCCGCAAGCAGTGCCTACCACATAGCAGAAACTAAATAAATACCTGTTGAATGAGGAAATATGTCAGGAGACATATTCAGTATGGAAGAAATTGAGGACAAAGAAGCGTTTCACGTGCACCCAGCCTGTACCTGGCAGTGCACGGACAATGGGGATGGAAATGGGCAAAGGAATCCAGGCCCTGCCCACGAAGAGCTTATAGCCCAGAGAAGGTGACCAGCACAGGGAGACTATTCGGAATAACTCAGGTGGGGAGTTTTAATGTTAGACCACGGTCTCCCCAACCATCAGAGAAGAAAGTTGACTAAACCCCCTCCAGTCCCTGGGCCCTTCTTGTCTGAAATATGCCGTTGACATTTCTTCCCACATGAAATTTCCAAGAGGCGCAGGGCTGTGCCCTCTCACCTTTGTATTCCTTGCAGTAGCCAGTACCATTCCTTGCAACAAATTGTTATTATCTTTTTTTTAATTGAACTGATTGCAACTGTCTAATTTTAAAAACAGAAGTAAAATTAGAGATAAAGAAGAAAACCTCTCTGCACATTATAGTAAAAATATATAAATTGGGAGATCGGGATTGACATATACACACTATTATATATAAAATAGATAACTAATAAGGACCTACTGTATAGCACAGGGAACTCCACTCAATACTCTGTAATAGACTATATGGGAAAAGAATCTAAAAAGGAGTGGATATATGTATACATATAACTGATTCACTCTGCTGAACACCTGAAACTAACACAACATTGTAAATCAACTATACTCCAATAAAAATTTTTTTAAAAATCATCACACACACACAAAAAAAGAATAGGATGTCTCCAATAAATAGATCTCAGCGTACGATGTGAGGCGGCACAGAACAGAAAAGGCAGAAAACCTTGCACATTCAGAAAATGAATAGCTTCTTTGGGGATATTGTTTAGCAACTTTGTCTTGACCTCCTCAAAAATAATAATAATCAACCTACTTCACAGGGTTGAGAGAAACTAATCAGATAACGGAGGTGAACTTGCTCTCTAAGTATGAAAACGTTCACGAACATTAATTAATACTATTACCACTGATCAGTTCCCTGTGTGTGGCTGCAGATCCCTCACACCTCTGCTGCCTTCTTCCCTAAACTAGTTAGTCAACCAGGTAGAGTATGGAAGAATTTTGTCTTATATCCACTAACCTCCTTAGATTTAAACTATTGGCTGTCTCACATTTAGAATTCAACAGGTAGCTAAAATTGGGTTTACTGCTGTTGGAAATGTTTATTGATTAATTAATGTGGGGAAAGAATATAAGAAAGTCAGGAGAGATTTTTAAAAGTATGCATACTTTTGGTTCAATATGATATACCAAAAATATGAGAATTATTCAAAGAAGGAAAAAAATATGTTCACAAAGATATTTATTGCAACATTAATTTACAACGGTGGAAAAGAATGACTTTCCTCTCCAGCTGTAGCAGAGCTCTAAAGGCCCTGCTGTCCTCTAACCTCAGGATGACTGCTTTTGGTAAAGCAAACTGTTTAATGAGGTCCTTGAGCTCACCTCCCAGTGCAGTTGACCCTCAAACAACACAGGTTTGAACTGCACGGGTCCACTTATAAGCAGATTTTTTTCAATAGTAAATACTATAGTACTACCGATCCGAGGTTGGTTGAATCCAAGGATGAAGAGGAAGCTCGGATACAGAGGGCCCACTGTAAAGTTACACTTGGATTTCGGACTACGGGGCATCAGTGCCCCTAACACGCCCATTGTTCAAGGGTCAACTGTATTTTGAATTCAGTAGGTTTGGTTCAATGCCTAGAAATTTGCATTGAGCACCAATGGTGTAGGCAATGGCTGTGGTACCATCATTTAATGGACATTTTATAAAAGATAATGTAGCAATAGAAAAACATTATAATTACTAGGAGGTTAAGGAAAAGCAGAATCAGGGACTTCTCTGGTAGTCCAGTGGGTAAGACTCCATGCTACCAATGCAGAGGACCTGGGTTCGATTCTTGGTCGGGGAACTAGACCCCGCATGCATGCTGCAACTAAGAGTCTGTGTGCTGCAACTAAGAGTCTGCGTGCTGCAACTAAGCCCCGGCGCAGCCTAAATCAACAAATATTAAAAAAAAGAAAAAGCAGAACCAAAATTGCACAACTGTGTAAAAGTTGTATGTTCAAGTTGATGAGGTACAAGATCAATTTTAAAGAACAATTTGATTTGTTAATCTAAAATACTGAGAGTGAATTATTGTCTTCCTTTTATTTTGAGGGCTGTTGCTTAGCTGATTTTAAAATCTGTACTCGTTAAAACCAATATGTGGATTTGGGAATTTATGAACACTTTAGAAAACAGAAACAGCCAAAAACGATGGCTTCTGCCTTTCCCATTAATGTTCTAATTAATGTTAGTATGTAAATACTTACATGACTTTAGGAAGGTAGCTTAGACTTGTCAACAAACAAAGGCACAAGAAACACACAGAACCATAACCATTAACCTCTCTCATAAAAATCAACAACTACAGTAACTTCTACCACAAATTTAGAACCCAGAAATGTCCACACCAGGACGATTTAGTGTGCGGACACTATAATCACATTACATATAATACCACTGGGGCTTTCTCAGAACCATCCAAAAGATTAAAGAACCTTGACATTTATATGACATAGTTATTGCCAGAATAAAAGGTTTAGATTATCTCTTAATCCCTTAGCATCTGTAGCTGAAATGCATTCTCTGGCATTACAGATAAGAAGAAATGAGTCAAGAAACTTGCTAATTTATAAAATAGTGATTTTTCATAGTCTCCTGTTTGGAGCCATATCTGTATAGTTAATCTCAGACAATCGAAGCATTTAATAGATAAGTACTTCTTCCCCATGCGTCTTCATTTCCCTGGGAACCTGTGTTACGCTCACATTTCCCATTGAAGTGGGAATTGATGGATGCTAGAATCATTACCAAGTTAAGTTAAACCAATTGTTACTTAAGAGATTAAGGCCAAAGCAGATCCTCCTCTATTTTCAGATAACTACCTCTAATTCTTACTTGGTCAAGAGCAAACATAGCCATGGAATGTCTTAAATATAGTGGAGGACAGAAATAGAGCTTTCTTTTCAGAACTGACAAAAAGGAATAATTCACACTAGAAACTCAATTACTTATGATATCTAAAAACATAATGCGAAGTCCTAGCCATGATCCGGCCATTACAATAGGAGTTAGGGTAAAGTCCCATCAAAGACACTATTTTCACTGAGGTTAGGATATGGGAATTTGGATGGTATTAAAAATATACTCCTTCACCCCATACCAGCAACAATGCTGTAGACAGTTGGTCCAGGGACTGACTTTTGATAACTATTGGAATGGTCAGACCAGGATATAATCTTAGGTCTCACAGAGATCTTTAAAAAGAACTAAACTACACTAATCGAAAAACAGCAATAAATATAAATAGATAGATAGGTTAAACACTTAGTTGGTACAAACTTTTTAGCAGTTCTATTATGCTTCTGATTTCATTTGGGCAGAGAATGACCCTGCATTGTTTTATAGAGTACTGAATTTATATTCTAGGTGTATAGATTTTTTTCCCCAGTGAGCTTGGGTTTTCCCCCCTTATATTCCCAGGGTCAGAGTCAGCTTCAGCCCAACCCAGGTGAAATTTTACTTCTGGAGATGGCTACCAGGCTGGACCTGGTGTCCAGCCTCAGTGATGGCCATTCTAAATCTGGGGCAAGCCCAAAGAGCTGGGCTGTTTCCTAAACTGTGTGGAAGGCTGTAAAGACGTGTTGGGGCCAGGCTCAAATCCCTGAGAATCCACAAGATCAGCCCTGCATCAGTTCTGGATCTTGTATCTCCCACTGGCTTCTCTGAGCGTCATAAAACGTGGAACAGTTGAATTTGTCTCTGACCGCTGTCTTGCCACCTTCTCCCATACCTTTTTTCCTTGGGCCCAGTGCACATTCTAGGTTTGGGTCAGTACTTGCCTGTCTTCTGGGTGGTTGAAAACCTCACAAATAGGACAGTGTTGGACACATGAAGACAACCATTCTCCAAGAACAACATTCTTCAACTGGTGACAGTGCAATTTTGGAAGAGTGGGTTTCTATACTTGAGGTATCAGGGAGTCATAACAAATGAAACTTCTCACAGTTTTATATAAAAGATCAAATATGTGGCACTGGTAGAAATAGCCCCAAAGCTCGAGCTTCTCTGCAGAAGCCAGAGCAGATGGAAAGAATCACCCTGATCACAATGAAAAAAATCTCATACTTGTGATTAACTTTACCTGTGCCTCACCTGTGCCTCTCACCCCACCTGCGCCTCTCGCCTCTGATTAGAAAGCTCTTCACACACAGTACTCATGTGATCCCACAACAATTAAGGAACATCATGCTGGGCTTACTGCCAACTTATCCCATTACAGTAGAGATAACACTATCTCTAGAAGGTTCTCACTTCAGACACAAAGAAAGCCCTTCCCAGATTAAATCCTACTGTACATCCCTCCCCACCCCCCCAGGCTTTTCCTCATATGCCTTTTTATACAGAGTATATTCCACCAAATCCTAAATTCTTGGGTTCATCATTATCTGCTACCCTCTTACCCTCCTTGTAAAGCAGACTTCCCGGTGCCACGGACATTAGTGAAACCTTCATCTCAGAAATTTACTCATCCACCCCCCAGGGTTCCCAATTGTTTAACCCAGTGCCATCCAATAGAACATAATGAGAAAGTCACTTATGCAGTTTTAAATTTTCTAGTAGCCACATTTAAAAAAAATTCTATTTATGTTTTGGCTGTGCTGGGTCTTCGTTGCTGTGCACAGGCTTTCTCTAGCTGCTGCGAGCGGGGGCTACTCTTTGTTGCGGTGCGTGGGCTTCTTGTCGTGGTGGCTCCTCTTTGCTGCGGAGCACGGGCTCAGTTGTTGTGGCACGTGTGCTCAGTAGTTGTGGCTCACGGGCTTAGTTGCTCCGCGGCATGTGGGATCTTCCGGGACCAGGGATCAAACCTATGTCCCCTGCATTGGCAGGCGGATTCTTAACCACTGTGCCATCAGGGAAGTCCTGGTAGCCACATTTTTTAAAAGTAAAAAGGAATAAGTGAAATCAATTTTTTAAAATATATTGTGGTAAAAATTCACCATTTTAACCTTTTTTTTTTTTTGGGATCTTCCCGGACCAGGGCACGAACCCGTGTCCCCTGCATCGGCAGGCGGACTCTCAACCACTGCGCCACCGGGGAAGCCCTAACCATTTTTAACTGTACAATTCAGTGGCATTAAAGTTCTTGCACAATGCTGTGCAACCATCAGCACTATCCATTTCAGAACTTTTGCACCATCCCAAACAGAAATTCTGTATTCATGAAACACTAACTCCCCACCCCCACTTCCCCTAGCACCCCGGTAATCTCTATTATACTTTCTGTCTCTATAAATTTGACTATTCATATAAGTGGAATCGTATAATATTTGTCCTTTTGTGGCTGGCTTGTTTCACTTAGCATAATGTTTTCAAGGTTCATCTCTGTAGTAGTGTGTGTCAGAATTTCATTCCTCTTTAAGACTGAATAATATTTCATTATATATATCGCGTTTTGGTTATTGATTCCTCTGTTGATGGAAATTTGGGTGTGACCATCTTTGGGCTATTATGAATAATGCTGCTATGAACACTGGTATACAAGTATCTGTCTGAGTCCCAATTTTCAGTTCTTTGGGCATATCCCAGAATTAGTGAAACTAATTCTAAAAATATATTTTACTTAACCTAATATATTGAAAATATTACAATTTCAACATGTAATCAGTAGGAAAAAATGAGATACTTTACATTATTTTTATATTTTTTTTTGTATGGGTTTTTCAAAATCCAGCATATTTCTTCTCAATTCAGATGATAAATTTTCAACAAAAAATTGATCTCTGTTTAGATTTCATAAAATATGTATTTGAAAAAGTAGATTCACATACCCACATTGTTCCAAATATACTTTAGAATATGTAAATTAATTAAAATTAAATAGAATTTAAAATTCAGTTCCTTAGTCACATTTCAAGTGCTAAATACCCACATGTGGCCAGTGGCTCCCATACTGAAGAGTGCAGGTCTAACCAACTGAGTAGAAACGCCTCTTTTTGGTACTATACAATCCACTCCATCCTATTTTACTCAGCCTGCCTCCCACTATTTCCCAACAACTGATCCTGATCATTAACTCAAGAAATATTTATTGAGCACTGACAATGTGCTAACCACTGGATATAATGGGAAACAAATCTATGTCTGCATGGAGCCCAAAACCAGGTGGGGCCAGCAGACATTAAAAACAAGTAATTGCATAAATACATATACATATATACACACACACACACATATTTACAGTTATAAACCTTATGAACAAAAAGGGTGTGATGACAGGACAAGCAGATGTCAAACAGAATCACATGAATAACAATATCTTAAAATTTTTGATAAGTACCTGGAGAAAAAACAGATCTGATGGGAGTTATAATAGTGGGCTTTGGGCTTCCCTGGTGGCGCAGTGGTTGAGAGTCCGCCTGCCGATGCAGGGGACACGGGTTCGTGCCCCGGTCCGGGAAGATCCCACATGCCGCGGAGCGGCTGGGCCCGTGAGCCATGGCCGCTGAGCCTGCACGTCCGGAGCCTGTGCTCCGCAACAGGAGAGGCCACAACAGTGAGAGGCCCGCGTACCGCGCAAAAAAAAAAAAAAAAAAAAAAAAAATAGTGGGCTTTATGTAGAAGAGAAGCTTCTCAGAGGAAGCAACTTGAAGCTGAGAAGGAAGGACAGATGAGCTGGGGAACGGGGTATAGAAGAGGGGCAGGGTAGTAAAGTGACAGGCAGAGAGTGAGCATGTGTGAAAGGCCTGGGGTGAGAAAAAGTTTCGTCTCTGAGAAACAGAGATGAGTAGAATGGTGCAAGTGTAGACAGCGGGGCCCCAAATGGGTACATAAGCAGGACTCAGTGTAGACAGTGGGGAGGATGGGCAGGTAAGCAGGACCCAGCTTATGCAGGTTTTTATATCATAGTAAGGATTTGGGATTTTGTACCAAATGCAACGGGAAAGCTATTAAAGAACATTTAAGAATGTTGAGCTGGCATTTCTTTTAAAGGCCACTTTGGTGAAGAAAAGTCCTGACTCTGCAGCTTGGCTCTTAAAAGGCCCTTCTTTCCTTCCTCAGCCTTTTGACCCACGCTGCTTGGTCAAAGCTGAACCATAATTCTTACCTTGTATTTATCTACTGTCATTGTATGTACTGCCTTCCTTTACTGTTATTCATACACTCAGATCACTAATGCACTTCACCCTAACTGTAATCTTCTCCAGCAGGTGGGAAAGCTTCTCACCCATCTTTGTGTGTCCACAGCCTGGAGTATGGAGCAGACAGACCCAGTCAATCTGTTAAATTGGATTGAGGTCAAAGTCTAATCATAGTTTGCTACTTTCTCCCTCCAAAAAGCATTCTGTGACCTAATTAACTCTTTGATCTAACTTTTCTGTACTCTGCTTGCCATAAAGAATGAAGTCCCTGAACAAGACCTGGGCAGCCCTCCAGCATCCCGGCAGGCAATACTTAATTACAAAAAGGGGTTTTGTTTCAGGTCAGGCTAGGGTTACAAAGACATCAGCCCATATGTGACCTAGCATTTCAGAGCTTCAAGGAACTCTCCTTCTACCCTTCAAAGTTCTGGCACGAAAACTATGTACTTGACAGAGTTCTCAAGAAATACAAACTCATCTCCAAGACGTGCTTGCACAGTGGGCTAGATGCACCATCCGTAGCTAAGGGTGCCAAAAGCATTAGATTCCTTTCTACCTTCCATTTATTGTGGATTCCATGATCAGGGGGTAAGAAGTGTGGAAAGGGCCCAAACTCTGCGATACACAAACTGTGATCTTGGCCAGATTAATCTCTGAATGAACCTGTTTTGACATCTAAAACAGGTGATAATACCTATTACTACAGACTGGTTAGGGGGACTAGGTGAGAAGTGAAAATATCTAGCATTAGTTTGCCGTCAAACTGTTTTCTGTGCCTTAAGGTTTTGGGAGGGGGCAGAAGGGAGGGGGAGGAAGAAGGGAGTGACCTCTGCCACCAACAGAAAAGCCACTAGGTTAACTTTTAATCCTTCCTGATGAATAAGACATTATGGTAGATAGCTCAGAAAAAAACACAAAAGCCCATTTATGAAACATAGTAGGACAGATATTTTCAATATCACACAATTTTTGAAGATACAAAAAGTAAATATAATTTTACCTCTACAGAAGCAGCCTTTTGTTTTATCCCCACCCTCGGCAGCCTGGACAAGCATTAACAAAGTCTACCACTGCGGGCTAATTCCCGGATTATAAAAGATGACTGTGAGAGATGAGTAAGGACTTCAGGCTTCTCTCCACAACCCTTCCCTAGCACCGCACTTGGGTTGAGCTGTCCAGAGCCACATTTTCTAACTGCTTCATCTTCCCCTTTTCTCCTGCCCCACCCAGTTCCACCCAGGGGCGCGGCTCGGGACTGGGAGCTTCCTACGCGCCAGTCCGGATGCTCTGGGCTCTAGGTCCGAGGGGCGTGGGACCACTGCAGTCAAGACCACTTTCCATTCTTCCCGACCACCCTCAGATCCCAGGACTCCTCCGTCCGGCCCGCACAGCTCTCCGCCCCCTCGCCCGGCGTCTCCCCACCCTCACCCAAGTGCCCGCCGGGTCAGCGCGAGGCCGAGGCAGGTCATTGCCCGGGACTGACCCAGGCCGGGCCCGAGCCCGGGGCCGGGAAGTGAACGTGTGCCCGGCGCGGCCCCGCCCCATCGCCAGATGCGGAGCTGTGGGTGCGCGGTGATTGGCGGGCACGGCCGCTGGATGAATGGGGTGACCGCAGCGGGGGAGCGGGGCGGGGCCGCGGAGGGCGCCGGGCGGTGGAGCGCGGCCAGGCGCGGGGCCGGGGTGGCACCGCCCTGCGCCGCAGGCGGTTAACGGTCCCCACGCCCTGAGAGTGGAGGAGGGGTCCGGGGGGCGGGCTGTGGTCCCAGGGCCCGGCGTGGCTGTAGGGCCCGGAAGTGATGGAGGCCCCGGAGGTGTTGCGGTCCAGACTCGGGCGCGGGAGGTTGGCGTGGGGGAGGAAAAGCCGCGCCCGCCCCTCCGGCCGGCGCAAAGGGCGTCCCCACCCCCTGAGGATCCCTCCTGGGCTCTCGGAACCTGTTGGTGCAAAGATGGCCCGGAGCTCTTCGGAGGAAGAGCTATGACAGGAATCCATGTCCGGACACGCAGCTCTTTTCCATCCCTCGACCAGCACCCTTTTTTGACTTCGCATTTTACATTGGGTCATCCAACAAATATCTACTGAGCGCATACTTTATGCCTGGCACACCTCAGTGAACAAGGCGGACTTGTTTCTGCCATCACGAAGTCTAAAGCCTAATTGGGAAGGTAGGGATAAAAATAGCAAGCAAAACAGTCTTAGATTGTGTGAAGTGTTGTGAATTGAGCGTAAGCTAGTGGCTGAGGGAAAGGAAGTGAGGAACTGATTTTAGCCGGGTAATAGGAGAGACCTATCTGAAAAGGTGACTTTTAAGTTGAGACCTGGAAAAGGGGAGGTGGGCAGTTTTAAGTGGAGGGTATAGCCTTTGCAAAGGCCCTGCTGCCTCAAAACCCTTTTCTCATCCTCTCCAATACCTGAATTCCTGTGGCACCTTTGCTGCACTTCTTAAGGTACATCACTTTTTTACCAAGTATTGTAGTTTTATTATCTCAATTCCTGGCACACACCAGGTCCCCAAAGAACATTCAGTAAATATCAACTTAGCATTAACTGACTTGCAGATACCCTGCTAGGTGCCCAGGTTAATTTAAGAAGTGAATAGACTATTCATGAATGTTTCCTGAATATTCATTTTGTCTTTTTTGTGCTTGTCCTATACACTCACTGTAGCACCCTTTATCCCTAGTCTTTGGGAATTTTTCTTGCTTTATTTAACCAGATCCCAGGCTTTCTCACTTTCAGAGCTTAGTGACTTCTTTTTTTAAATTAAGTTATTTATTTTTGGCTGCGTTGGGTCTTCGTTGCTGTGCACGGATTTTTTTCTCTAGCTGCGGCTAGCGGGGGCTACTCTTCATTGCGGTGCACGGGCTTCTCATTGCGGTGGCTTCTCTTGTTGTGGAGCACAGGCTCTAGGCGCGCGGGCTTCAGTAGTTGTGGCACACGGGCTTAGCTGCTCCGCGGCATGTGGGATCTTCCCAGAGCAGGGCTCGAACCCGTGTCCCCTGCATTGGCAGGCGGATTCTTAACCACTGCGCCACCAGGGAAGTCCCCCACAACATTTTTAACTCAAAGCTTCCGTAGGTGAGGAATCGGGGCATCACTTACTTAGGAGGGTTCTCTGCTCCAGGGTTTCTCATGGACTACAGTCAAGATGACCACTGGGCCTGTAGTCATTTCAAGGCTGCACTGGGTAAGGATCCACTTTGTTGGCAAGATTCTGTTCCTTGTAGGCTGTCATACTGAGGACCTCAGTTCCTAGCAGTCTATTGGCTAGAGGCCACCCTTAGTTTCTTGTTATGTCAGCACCTCCAACATGGCACCTTGCTTCATCAAAGCATTCAAGTCAAGAAGCTATATGGGGCTTCCCTGGTGGCACAGTGGTTGAGAGTCTGCCTGCCGATGCAGGGGACACGGGTTCGTGCCCCGGTCTGGGAAGATCCCACATGCCGCGGAGCGGCTAGGCCCGTGAGCCATGGCCGCTGAGCCTGCGCGTCCGGAGCCTGTGCTCCGCAACGGGAGAGGCCACAACAGTGAGAGGCCACATACCACAAAAAAAAAAAAAAAAAAAAAAAAAAAGCTATATGGAGAGAGCCAATAAGATAGAAGTCACTTCTTTTCTACCTAATCTTGTAAATGTCATTCCATCATTTTTTTCCCATCATTTTTGCCATGTTCTTCCTATCTATTAGGAGCAAGTTACTAGGTCTAATCCATGGACATGAATATCAGGTGCCAGAGATCATTGGTGGCACTTTCAGAAGCTGCCTACTGCATTATTAAAGAACATTAAACTGTTGAAATAAACCTGGGGCTCCAAAAGTCTTTCATGCATATCCTGAAACAGCCTACTGTGTTTATTTGCTGTCTTTATCATGAAGAAAGTAAATGGTCTTTGAAAATCTGATTCAATAAACATTCATTGAATGCCTACTATGTATCTGGTATAGCATAATGCTAGAGGAACAAAGATAAATGACACATCTTCCAGCCTTGAGTTGGGGAAGAGAAGTAAGAGCAAATAATTACAATGTTAATATCATAAGTGATAAAACAAAGGCCTGTACAGAGTGCTCTGGTTACAGGGAGAATAGGAAAAAAACATTCTGTTCTAGGTTACATTCAGAAAGTAAAAAGGGTGGGAGGAGGTGGAGAGAAAAATGAAAAGACAATGTATAGATTAAGACTATGTAGAAGTTAATCTTCCTGATTAGCAAAATGCACAAGTAATAACATATTATTGTACTTTTAACTTGCTAGACTTTTTTTGTTTTTTTAACTTGCTAGACTTTAAACAATTTTATGTGTATAGGGTATCTGACAGTTTTTGTTTTTTGTTTTTTTTGTTTTTCTGGCCGCACGTGCCGCATGTGGGATCCTAGTTCCTCAACCAGGGATCGAACCCGTGCCCCCTGCAGTGGAAGCATGGAGCATCTGACAGCTTTTTAAGTTGTATACCTGCGTCCATTCTGTTGAAATACATCTGATGGAGGGCAGTGCATCATTTAATCATTCAGATTAGAAGACAGTACTATAGGGGCTTCCCTGGTGGTGCAGTGGTTGAGAGTCCGCTGATGCAGGGGACATGGGTTCATGCCCCGGTCCGGGAAGATCCCACATGCTGCGGAGCGGCTGGGCCCGTGAGCCATGGCCGCTGAGCCTGCACGTCCAGAGCCTGTGCTCCACAACGGGAGAGGCCACAACAGTGAGAGGCCCGCGTACTGCAAAAAACTGCAAAAAAAAAAAAAAAAAGAAAGAAAAAAAAAAAAGAAGACAATACTATAAAGCTATTAAACCTGAAAGAGAATTGACTGAGTGAACCTGACATCAGGGAATATATGAATTTCAAAAAAAAATAATGTGCTTCACCAACAGATGCCAAGCAATAGTTCGCAGAAATAATAGAACTGCAACATACACTTGTAGATTTCATTTGACACTTAAGATGCCACATTTACTCTCAGCAAAAAGGGAATTTGAGATTGTGAAAAGAAATGGCACCACCAGTTTTCGACATGTAAGAACATGTCTAATACTGCAGGTGTACAGGGCTTCCCTGGTGGCTCAGCGGTTAAGAATCCGCCTGCCAATGCAAGGGACACGGGTTCGAGCGCTAGTCTGGGAAGATCCCACATGCCGTGGAGCAACTAAGCCCGTGCACCACAACTACTGAGACTGTGCTCTAGAGCCCATGAGCCACAAGTATGGAAGCCCGCGCGCCTCGAGCCCGTGCTCCACAACAAGAGAAGCCACCACAATGAGAGGCCTGTGCACCGCAACAAGAGAAGCCACCGCTCGCCTCGACTGGAGAAAGCCCGCGCACAGCAATTAAGACCCAACACGGCCAAACATAAATAAAATAAAGTAAATTGCAGGTGTACAAAAGCAAGGCATTTTATGACACGTTATGCATATAACTAATACATCACATAACCTAGAATAATTAAATCAATTATGGCTAATGTTTGGAAAACTTGTTTCATAAATGACAGAATTAGGGCAAAGCATATTCTGTACTATATCACCAACTCCAAAATCATCTAGAGCACTTATAGAACACACTGCTCAACCAGGACATAGTCCACACAAGCATGTTCTTAACAACAGAACCACGTCACTACTCTTTGCCAGTTGCACATAGTTTTTAGCCAGAAGTTTGGTTATCATCTGCTTTTGTCTACTTCCTAGAATTCTTTAGCTCCTTCGTATGTTATAGAATGAAATATATCAATTGAGAAATTTCTCTTTCGATAACCAGCAAAGTAAAAGACACATTGAGAAGCTCTCCTGATTTAAGATCTTATCTTTGACATAGCTCAGCCTGTAAAGAGGTTGAGGACTGAGACCTGAATTCAATCTTAATTCTTCACTAACTGGCTTTGCAGCCTTGAGATGTCACTTAACCCTTCTGTGGCTCAATTTTCTCATCTCATTATGGTGCTGAAAGAATAAAAGGAGAGTGTATTGGGAAAGGCTTTAGAAATTTATAAGTAGTAAAAAGAAAAAGAACTGGTGCCAAATTTGACTTATCATCTAAATAAATATCATAACAGTCTCTATTTCAAGAGAAAGTGCTTGATATTCAAGATAACTGATGCAGGACTTCCCAGGTGGCACAGTGGTTAAGAATCCATCTGCCAGTGCAGAGGACATGGGTTTGAGCCCTGGTCCGGGAAGATCCCACATGCCGCAGAGCAACTAGGCCCGTGCACCACAACTACTGAGCCTGTGCTCTAGAGCCTGTGAGCCACAACTACTGAGCCCGTGTGCCACAACTACTGAAGCCCAAGCGCCTAGAGCCCGTGCTCCGCAACAAGCCACTGCAATGAGAAGCCCTTGCACCGCAATGAAGAGAAGCCCCCGCTCAACTAGAGAAAGCCCACACGCAGCAACGAAGACCCAATGCAGCCAAAAACAAATTAATTAATTTTTTAAAAAGGTAACTGATGCATGTATAGAAGAGTAAGACATCCCGAATTCATACCAATTTAAGACAATGGTATGTCTTTTTCATCATAACCATAGTTATAGTCTTTCTTCTTTTATAGTGCTTTAAAAAGATTAAGTATTCTCTTGGAGTGTGTTAACTTTTCAGATTTTAACATTTCAGAAAGGTGGCAGGAAAAACTTACTATAATGGGGAACATAAAAATATTACCCATCGATAGTAATTTTTAAAATTATTGTAGTTGTTATTTTCTTTCTCTTAGACTTAATTTTTGGCCAAGGGGTTCCTAGTAAAAGCATATCTTACTGATCTGCATTTCAATTTTCCATTCATTTGTTCATTAATTTATCCATTGAATAAGTACTGACTGAGCTCCTACCAGGTGCCAGGCAATGTTCCAGGTGCTGGGGTTTCAAGTAGTGGTGAACAGAACAATCTGTGCCCTCAGTGAGTTAACAGGGGGATGAGAATAAACAAATATTAAAAGTGAGCCTATAGGGACTTCCCTGGTGGTACAGTGGTTAAGACTCCATGCTCCCAAAGCAGGGGGCCTGGGTTTGATCCCTGGTCGGGGAACTAGATCCCGCATGCATGCCACAACTAAGAGCCCTCATGCCCCAACTACAGATCCCGCACGCAGCAAAAACGATCCCACATGCCGCAACTAAGACCCAGAACAGCTAAATAAATAAATAAAAAAAATTTAAAGTGAACCTCTAGTATGTCTGACGGTGATAAGTGCTAAGGAGAAAAATAAAGCAGAGTAAAAGGGAGGCAAGGAGGGAGATGTTACAAATTTAGATAGTGATCAAGGAGAACTCTCCAAAAGATGACATTTATAGAGATCAGAGTGAAACAAGGGTATAAGCCTTGGAGATTTCTGGGTTAGATTATTCTAGGCATGGGGGAGAGTAAGTGCAAAGGCCCTGAGGCAATTCTAGTGCTTAGTGTGCTCAAGGAATAAGGAGGAGGCCATTGCAGGTGGAAGACAGAGTAGCTTTAGAAGGTCCAAACAATGACAAAGGTCTTATATGTTGTTTTAAGGGTTTCGACTGAGTTAAGAGTTTGATAGATTGTTTTAAGTGACTTAATCTGGTGTTGGTTTTAAGAGGATTGCTCAGGCTGCTGGGTTGTGAATAGACTGTAGGAAGAAAACACAGAAGTAGAGGTCAAGTTGGAGACTATTGCAAAATTCTGGGAAAGAGCTGATAGTCACTTAAACCGGTGGCTGTCATAAGGAGGGTGAAAAGTAAACAGATTCTAGATATGTTCTGACGATGGACTAGGCAGGATTTTGCTGACGCATGGAGATAGGATGTGAAAGAAAGAGGAGTTAAACATAACTCTAAGGTGTTTGTCTTGAGAACACCACAGAGGGAGCAGGTCTGGGGGAAAATCAAGAGTTCACTTTTTATTATTCTCAGTTTGAGATGCCTTTTAGACAGACACCCAAGAGGAGTCACTAATAGGCAGTTAAGTATATAAGTCTGGAATTCAGGGGAAAGGTTTGGGCTGGAGAAATACATTTGGGAGTCAGCAGATTGTAGATGGAATCCAAAGCCATAAAAGGGGGATGATAATACACCTAGGAAGTAATATAGATAGAGGGAAGTGAGGACACAGATGCCTTTCATTGCCCAGTTGCTCCCAGATAGAGTACTAAAGACTATAAAAGGAAGTGGAGAAGAAAAGATCAGAGAATCCAGAAACAGCTCAAATTGTTCACTCATTCAGCAGATATTTATGAGCATCCGCTATTTGTCGGAGGTTCTGCTAGCCACTGGGAAAACAACATGGTAGACAGGCATAGGCAGTGCCTTCCAGTAGCTCACATCCATCAGGATGAACATTCAAGGACAGGAATAGAGATAAACCTGGTTACATGTTGACCAGCAACAAGGAAGAGTAGCAGCAAAGTAACAAAGGAAGCATGGAACAAACCCCAAGGTCTGAGGAGGAAAGGAAACTGCCTTTTAATCTCTATCTCTCTCCAGCAAAGACAAGCCAGGCCAATGGGAGCCCCTGGCAACAAGATAACGGAAAACACAAGATAGAAAAGAAGAAAAAAGTAAGATCACGGGGAGGAAAAACAAAAGGCAGAGACTGAATAGTGTTACCCTTAGCATAAACTAGCTTATACTTGGTTTATATTTTAATCAACATTCAAATGTTCAGAGGCAAACATAGGCTTGTATTTTATCTCAAAAGAGAGGTTTCATTGGGTTGTGCAAATACCTCCTAAGCACATGTAGTATTTCATCTTTAAATCAAACAACACTCATGAGAACAGCATTCTAATGAAACTTTCAATCGTCTTTCTTAATTCAACTTCAGATGCTACAACAATAGAACAAATCTCCCAATATTTCTCAATACTGAAGCAACCTTCTGATACACTTGGAAGTGTATGGTTGGAGGAGATCTGTGATCACAGAAGGGAAAATGCTGCCAGAATTTAAAAATAAAGAAAGAAAAGCAGGAGGAGGGAGAGGAGAAGGAATAAAATAGTTAACTATTACGTGAAGATAATTCAACAATCACTTCTCAGGGGACTACCATGGATGCTATAGGGCAGGGGTCCCCAACCCCCAGGCCACAGACTGGTACCGGTCTGTGGCCTGTTAGGAACTGGGCCACACAGAAGGAGGTGAGCGGTGGGTGAGCGAGAGAAGCTTCATCTGCATTTACAGCCACTCCCCATCACTCATATTACCGCCTGAGCTCCGCCTCCTGCCAGATCAGCAGTGGCATTAGATTCTCATAGAAGTTCGAACCCTACTGTGAACTGCACATGTGAGGGATCTAGGTTGCATGCTCCTTATGAGAATCTAATGCCTGATGATCTGACGTGGAGGTGAGGAGGAGGTGATGCTAGCACTGGGGAGCGGCTGCAAATACAGATCATCATTAGCGGGGAGGTCTGACTGCACAGAGACCATAATAAATCAATTGCTTGCAGACTCATAGCAAAACCCTATCAGTGAGTGGCAAGTGAAAACAAGCTCAGGGCTCCCACTGATTCTGCATCATGGTGAGTTGTATAATTATTTCCTTATATATTACAATGTAATAATAATAGAAATAAAGTGCACAATAGATGTAACGTGCTTGAATCATCCCGAAACCATCATCCCCCCACCCCCTACCCCAGTCTGTGGAAAAATTGTCTTCCATAAAACCGGACCCTGGTGCCAGAAAGTTGGGGACCACTGCTATAGGGAAACAAGCAAGAGTTACAGGGCTTTGTACTGCACCTACTTGGGTTCTTTTTTTTTTTTTTTTTT